>NW_015151859.1:0-17033 GCF_000732505.1 Cyprinodon variegatus
ACAGGACGTGAAATACGGATATGTCCCGGGAAATACGGACGTTTGGTCACCCTAGTTTAGAATGCATGAAAATTACCAACAGTAAACTTTTTTACCAATATAGGCTTGTTTGACATTGTTAGAAACCTTAGATTCTCCACAATTCAACCACCAAGTTCATTTTATGGACACAGTGAGCACCAAAGCACAGTTAACACAGATATAACAGCATATCAAAATATAAATATGACAAAAAGCTAGGACCATAAGGGTCCACAGATTAAAAGTAATCCAGCATATATATATATATATATATATATATATATATATATATATATATATATATATATATATATATATATATATATATAAAAAATAAAAATATTCCATGAAGAGAAAATCGTCGCATAGCTGGTCATAGCTAATGCTTAGAATCTTGCTAATAATACTTACTTCATCAAACATTTGCCTGCAAAGTTTGTTTTTCGTTTTTTTTTTCTTTTACATCGTCCTCCTACCTACAAGACAAAAATGTCTTCATCTTTGTATGACTCAATTTGATTGAGGGACAGCCAATGAAGTCTCATAAGCTCCTTGCTCCTTGCCTGTCAGCCAATGACGCACTGACTAGAGATATTAACTAAATGAAACATTTATATTTCTGTATCTATATACCAGTCAATCGTCAGATGAAAATGAAAAAAAGTTTAATGATACTTGCTTTATAACTGTTCTGTTGCCATCAAAATGCTTCAGTGTTATTCTATGGATCAAATGGCACAATTTTGCATATTTGGAGAGGTTTGGAGAGGCTGGTGACACCAAAAGTTAAAAGCCCCACAGCTCTGGAACTGTTATACCTAGAGGCCGAAAACTTCAGTTCTGTAGTTGTGATTGACTTGATGTAGAACAAATGTAATAGAATGAGACGTGCCTATTCTTAAGCATGTCTTTATTTATGCTGTTCAAAGAAAACCAATTATTTTCGAGAAGAAAAAAAAAACTATTTTGAGTCATGTTTGAAATGATTAAGTTTAGGCTGCATTTTAGTCACCCTATTTTCATTTATATTTTCAGAAACTACAAGGTGTTAGCTTTCAAATGATGTATAACACATGTAATTTGGGCTTACAGTTCCTCAGTAATTTGCTTTTCCATTTGAGTACACTAAATAGGCGAAGATGACTCAAAATCAGTTGGGTTTCAATTATATAAAACTGACAAAAATTTAGAATTATGTTCATCCCTGATGAACTTTGGATATTGTCACAGAAATTCACTCTGAACCANTGAAGGTAATGTAGAGAGGGAGATACCAGCTACTAGGGTGTCCCTCTGTTTACACATGGTAGTGCATGAAATCTGTTCTTTGAAGGGGTGTCAGTAACACTACTAATTTGGCATGGTACTGATACTAAAGAAAAGTGATGTTTGCATATTTTTTTATGTTTATTTTTGATTTTCATAAGAATACAAGATTGCAAATGAAAAGAATACCCAAGAAAACCTTATAATATTGTCAAACTATTATACTTGGATTATTTATCTTTATTTATTTGCACACTTATTTAAATTGCATATGTTTCTCTTGAGAAAGCCTGTTCCATTTTAAAACTGAAAAAGGTTCATTATTCAATGTTAATAGAAATGCTGTTATTATTTAAGAGTTTTATTCATGCTATTAAAACTTTTATTAATTATTTTCCTAAGTAACCAAAATAGGTCATTTTTAGAGCCTACAGACAATTATATCACTTATTATTCCCCTTAGATGAATTAAAAAAAGATTAAAAATTATTATGTGTTCAAATCTGTTCCATGTCTTTTACCTGGCTAGACATAATCCAGTGTGCGCTTGTGTCCTTACCCATGGAGTAGATGGCCACACGGTCGATGCCTCGGTCCTCCGCCTGGAGCTGCTGCAGGAAAACTCCCACGCAGTCACTGAGAGGCTTTAGGGTGAACTGACAGCGCTCTCGTCTGGACGGCAAATTAACCGATATCACAGGTAGACCGTTCTGGTACACCACTGTCACGTCTGAGGGAGTAACAAGAAATAGAAACAGCAGAGAGACTCAGGGGTTCAGCATCAACACACAAACACTGCTTTCCAGAGATTTGCGCTCAGCTTTTTGACATTAACTACACATAGTTTCTATTCCCATAGAAAGGGTTTTATCTCCCTAGATAATGCTAATGTGAAAAGACAGACGATCAAAATGCCATCCAGGTAGGTAGGCATCACTAACCAGTCATACCCAGACAGACTTTCTCAGCAGTGAAAAGGATAAAAGGAAGACGGAGGCCAAATGGTCCCAAAACTTCATTTCCAAGTTCAATTATTTGAATTTTGCCTGCTGTTAGTTTTGTCTGTACATGCTGCTTTAAAGAGTGCTGTAAGAACGGTTAATTTTGTCCAAACAGTTCCCCAGAAGCCTCTCCGTGCATAGTAATTATCTCTATAATATAGCCCGACTGGTCCATAACCAAACTGTGGTTATAAAGACCCTGCACAGCTTGTACCATTAACACACTGAATGGTCTCTAATGACAGATCCATGAATCAACCCAGAGGGCTGTGAGCCTAGTATGGAGAGGGTCCAGGCTGCTGCAGTGAATCAGCACATCGCTGCTCAAACTCGTGCTGAGGTGAAGGATCATCAGCTGGCAGCTGCCTTCCAGTAGATCCTCTCTTTTGAACATGCGCTCACAGGCACAGACATTTCATTTCACTTTCTTGCAGAGGAACTGTGAAAGTGTAGGCAAAGTAGCTTCACTATTGCACCTATTCCCCTTTGTCTTCCTTTATCCTTCCATCACAAACCCGCTGTTTGTAGTGTCAGGGGATCTTGGGCTCCTTTATGTTGTAATCCCAAAGCTATTTAAGCTCTATTTAAAATCAAATCCTCCTGCTCTGCAGTGCTGCTGGCTCATCTTTTCTACCCATCAACCAAAAAGGTACTCCCTGAGAGCAAAAATTGCAAAATTAATAACCCGCTGGCTGCTAACTGCCTGCTTACTCCAAATAAGCTTCTGCTGGCTGATTAAGGCACAGCTTTTCTTTGGTCAGCTTTCTCATTTGTCTCTGAAGCAAAAGGTAATTAGAGGGAGTTTTTGTTTAAAGGGAATTCCATCATATGTCTCAAATGGTTAACAATAAACCAAATATGTTGCACTGTATGCAAGGGGAAATGGATTCAAACAGAGAGCTCACCTTCTGGGGTAGTGGAGGAGCAAAACAGTCTCTGGCCATGCCATGAGGGGGCGCCCTTCCAGACCTGCAAGCACAAGTGGTTGAGAGATAGAGAGAACAAACTGTTTAGATTGGTGGGTGAGCAAAAGTACTGATGGATGGATGGATGGATGGATGGATGGATGGATGGATGGATGGATGGATGGATGGATGGATGGATGGATGGATGGATGGATGGATGGATGGATGGATGGATGGATGGATGGATGGATGGATAAAAAGCCAGATGAACATACAAATGGGACCAGTCATGGAATGATAAACAACTTTAAAGACACAGGGATGAAAAGATGGACAAAGTGAGGGAGGACTGGATGAATGGATGGGGAGAGGGACAAAGGGGCAGAGTTGGGCGGACAGCTGGCTGAATAAATAAGTGGAAGAAAACAAATGGATGCACAGGTGGAGAAAGGAGTGGTGGAATAAAGGGAGACATGGACGAGAAAAACGGATGAACGGATGAATGCTAAATGTTTTCTTCCTCTTGCGTCTTTTTTTTTTTAACATTCAAGAGTGAATAAACTCTGTTAACATGTTACCACTTTAATAAACCCAATGTCTGGGTATGATTTTCCAAAACAACATCTAGTTTGTTTCAGACCAGAGCCCCACCCAAGGAAGGAAGATTAATGGATCCAACTGCAGCTTCTTCATCAAACGAGTACTGTACAGAGTCATGCATAATGAAAAAACACACTAAGCTTTCGGCTTCTCATGTAATTACTGCAGCAGAAATCACCACTAAAATGCAGCATGGAAAAAAAAAAAGAAAACGTTCAACACAAATAATGTGCTTTGGTTGCAGACCAGAGAGGAAGACATGAGGAGATGGGGGGGAAGCCCTGTTGTTTTTATACACAGTCCAATAAGAGTTCCCCTTAAAGCTGTATTGCAGATGTTCGAAGAAAAAAAAAGTAAAACAGGCTGGTCACCAATCTTGGGGCAAGCCTTGGGCGAGCAATGAAAGTCAGAACTCCTTGTTTGTAGAAATTAAGGCACCATAAAATCAGAGGCAAACGACTAAAGAGAATCAAAACCTTACTGATTAAAGTTATATGCACATTTGAGTTCCGGTCAAACTGCTCCTAATGATAAGTAGCACTCATTAACCCATCATTTAAGCAGATCAGAGCACATCTTGAAAGCCATGCCTCCAAGCAGAGCTCCATCTCTCCTGCTCTCACTCAAGTGTTAAGTAACTGTAACAGCAGAATAGCTGAGTAGTTATGTTAGATTTACAACATGCATGAAGTCCCCCATCAAGGGGAACCACAGCAGCAGCCACTTAGGGCTTTCAGGGCTTCACCTTTATGACCACAAAGAGTAAAAATATCTTAGTAAACGCCAGTAAGGGAGAGTCCCTGCAGTGGGACAGCTGGTAAACCCAGAATCCAACTGAAACACCCAGAATCCAACTGAAACACCTAGAATCCAACTGAAACACAGACTGTTTTACTTCATCAACACATCATACAAAAACCTTTGAAGGTAGAAATATATATTTTTTGTTTTTTCTTTTCTTTTTGAGATCTTGACCATCAAAGTAAGGTCTTTGTTACACTGAAAGTCATTTTTCATAGAAACTTAACTTGAACCAAACCCATCATCCCGTTAACTTACCTAACCAACTTAAAAAGACAAGGGTTTCTGCTCATTTATTACAAATTTATGCATTTTCAGACATTTCTGTTATTCTATAAAGATAATTAGAATGAAAATCGTCATTCAAAAGTGAACAATTTATTTCAGGATTTAAAAAAGGCAAGACTGATAGTGGGACAAAGTGAAGGGGCAGAAAATGGATGGATTCACACATTTGAGGAATAAGTAGATAGAAGGAAAGTATTCGAGGTAAACTGATAGACCAGACGGTACTATTGGCTGATATTCACATCAGCAGATGGGGATACAAGAATTTATTGATTCTTTAGTGCATTCAGTAGACATGCCTTGAGATCATGTCAAGGGCATGTTTTTTTTGTTGTTGTTGTTGTTTATATCCAGACTTATGCCACATTTGACATGTTTCCATGGAGGAAGAAAAAGAAATATCAGTTTCAAAAATTTGCCCCCCAAAAAGAAAAGAATAAATAAAATTAAAAAAACAGCATTAGTTAGACTGATGTGGGCTATTATAAAACAATCAGCATCATTTATTCTATAGAAAATACAGTTAGATCCATACATGTTTGGACACCAATATTTATTTTACCCATTTACTGAAACATATTGAAGTTACAGCAATACAAAAATCGTGGACATAAAGTCCAGACCTTAGTTTTAATTTGAGGGTATCCAAGCTAAAATAAGATGAAGGTCTCAGGAGTTTCAGTTCCTAAACAGGTGCCACCGTGTTTATAAAGGGACAAAACTTGGACATAAAATCAGAGGCTTTGTTATGGGAAGGATTTGGCAAATCCTAGTCAAGCAGATAAAAGGCCTGGTGTTGATTTGAGGTATGGTGCTCATATTTGAAAGATTTTGTGTGAAGAAAATATCCAGTCATAGGAGCTTTCTATTCAGAAACAAGCCACCCCTAAGCTAAAACAGAAAAGGCCCACAGAGAAATTGCTACAACCACAGGAGTGACAGTTTAATACAACTTTAAAAAAAAAGAGAAAGCACTGGTGATTTTCTCAATGCAATTAGACCTGGAAACCCATAGAAGACAATATTGGGGGATGACTGAAGAATCATTTCTATGGTGAAAAGAAACCCTTTTACAGCTGCTCGAGTGAACCAATCTGTCCAGAAGGGAACAGTAGAAGTATCAATACCCAAATCTCCCATAAAAAGAAAACTGCATTAAAAGTAAATACAGGGCTCACTACATGATGCAAGTCACTCATGAGCCTCCAGAATAAAAAGGTTAGATTACACCAGGGGTCACCAACGTAATGCCTGCGGGCACCAAGGGGCCCTCAAGGACCACATGGGGTGCCCTCAGCATCTTATGAAAACAGAACAACTTACCAGTGGACTAAGTTTGAATGTTATTTTTTTGCTGCTGCTGTTATGTTTTATCATTTATAGAGCGTTTCATCATATCAATAATTTAAAACATATAAGCATTTACAGGGATTTCAAAATGACAATATCTAGAGGCAAATTAGAAATGTAAAGAAACACAAGAAATATGTTTATTATCTATGAAGTTTAGGTGAACGCTGACTACTCTAGTTCATAGGTCAATATTAGTAGCCCATCCTGTGACTCGGTACCCATGAAGTAGCCCCTATTCATAAAAAGGTTGGTGACCCCTGGATTACACTATGCTATAAAAAACCTCAGTTAAGGAAGAACATTCTATGGAAAGATGAATTCAAGATTAAACAGAATAAAGGAAAGAAGAAAATAATTTGGGGATTAGGTCATTATCCAAAGCATATCACATCATCTGTAAAGCATGGTGGAGGTAGCTTAATAGCCTGGGCATGCATGGCTGCCGGTGGCATTGGTTCACAGGAGTTTATTGATGACGTGATGAAAAACAGAAGCACTGTGAGTTTAAATCCAGCCAAACCGATTGGTCGGCGTTTCATATAAATTCTCCTGAATTAATATACTAAATGACTTGCTATCATAAAAGCCTTAATACAAAAGGGTGTATCCTAATATTTCAAGAATTAAGTAGTCAGTTAAACAGTTTAAATCCTTTTTTGACTGCCCTAATTTTTGATCCGGTAACCTGTCTGCTAAGCAGTCTGCAGCTCATAAATCCAAACAGTCATAGCTAGCGCTGACCATCCAGTGAACTACAGGTGAGTCCCACATCACGACTGATTATCTACAGCCAAAACGTCACTCAGGCAGAGAAAGCTGCAGGGCAAGCATCAGCAATGCAACACAGCGGACCTGACCAGCTGCAGAGGCGTCTACTTTTTTTCTTTCTTTAGCAAGGGAGAAAAGGCAGAAAGTCAATAGAAGTAAAAGTAAATGCCACCACTCCACGGTGGCTTTCCACTGTGTGTGTTAGTATTGTAAATAATACCCATTGCCAACCCACAGCACCAAGCCCAAATCGTGATTAGCCTGCTGATCGGATGACATGCTGAGAAATAGCTTTTGGCCAGTCTGGAATAACTGCACCAGCTGCAGAGAGCAGTCCAGTTTCACTTTTCTCATTTATCATGATCTGTTGTTTGAAGATTTTACTGTTAACACTTGCAAAATCCCCATCAAAGCTTCCAGGAAACCCTGACTCTACACAGAAACCTCATAAACGTATGCAAACACAGCCGGACCGCATGTCTGTCGTGTGACATGTTGCTGTGTGTGAGTGCAGCAGGCGTGAAAGCACACGTGTGCCCGCCCCGTCTGTTCGCCGGGCTGTTTGTCAGCCGTGGTTGGGGAGCGGCTGGGGAGGACCTCCCCCTCCCTCGACACGTGGCCATTGAAACGATGCCTGAAATATTTAACGAAGAGGCAGCAGTCGATAGCAAAGCAACCTTGGAATCAATGTCACGCTGTCAAGTGACCGACGGCAAAGCAAAGGAAAAGCCTTCAGTGGAGATGATGGAGGGATGAGCCGGAGGAAAGAAGGAGGCGTTAAAGCAGCAAGAGGAGGAGGAGAGAAAGTGTTAGGATAAATGGAGAAGCAGGGGATAAATGGAGGCTGGAGTAGAGAGGTGTGAGTCACGAGTGCACTTACGTTTCTAACCATGTGGTGCTCATACTGTACCCCGCAGCACGAAGGAGATGAGGCAGGGCAGCAAGGAGAGGGGAGGCAGCGGGAGGGAGGAAGAGGGAGGCTGCTGATCACTGCAGTAAAGGAATCCCTTGCCTTTAAAGGGGGGAGTTGGTCCTCTTTTTCACCCCTTTCCCTGCATCCCTGAATAACTCACACTTAACCCTGATGTTCCCTTTATTGCTCTTTCATCAAAACTCATCTGCATTGCGCTTTAACCTGCCGACCACTTAATTTATGTAAAAGTGGATTCAGAATTGTTCATTTCAATGCACGAAATGTGCATGAATACCCACACCAACAAAAAGAACGAAAATTCTCATCATGAGAGAAAAGGCTCTTTTACAGCAGAAGAACTAGAGGCCTGACAGTGATCTGCAGCGAAGATCAATCTCCTTCTTCATACACTAAAATGTGCCATTAGGCTGCAGACAGACTATAAAGGAACGCTGCTGACACACAATCTCACAGAGAGAAAGAGCTGCAGCTCTGGCTGCTTCACAAGACCTCCCCTACTGTATGTGAAACCGTTTCCATTTGTTGTGTGAACTTGCAACATAATCACGTTCTTGTTCTCATTTCAGCCGCAATTATGCATATGGGGATATTTGCAAGATTTACTAGTTTCCTCCTCTTCCAGCACAGCCGTGAAAAAAACAAAAGTCTGATCAAATTTGAGGAAAAGAAACAACACCAGCTTTTTATATGATGCTTTTTTATGCTATATACTAGAAATGTTTAGGTTACCAAGGATTATTGGATGATGTAGAGAGCCGCCTTGCATTCATGTCCTAACAAAGGTGATCTAAACCTTTGCTTATTAGCTCTGACTGTAGGTTTAGGGTTGCTGTCGAGCTGAAGGGAAACAGCCATCTCAGTTTCAACCCCTTAGTAAATCTAATAAGTTCGTTCTGTGATTTCCTAGTATTCTTTTAGAGTTTTACTTCCTTATTTTCAACTTTGCTTTTAATGTTTTCAGCTATTTTTTAATATAAAATGTTAAGAATGTATTTCAAACAGGTTGACTATGATTGCTTTACCATTTGGTCTGCTGTCATAGACAGCACCCTTAGAGGCTTACATATTTCATAACTTTTTTCCAAAGTAAGTATTTTCTTTTTAAAGTTGTACTACCATAATCTAATACTGAAAAATTCTCTAATATGAGAACATGCACTCATCCTGTTCAGAGCAAATATATACTGTACAATGATATAATGTGTACCAAATATGCTAAATGACCTGTACTTTTATATATTCAGCACCTTTTCCAGTCAAGGGACTCCAAAGCCCTTTACGTTACATTCAGTCAGTTACAAACCAATGGTGGCAAACTATGTTTTGGTTGCAGCTGCCTGAATTGGACAGATCTGTGGTTGGAACATGTGACCCTCTGATCGCAGGACTGACTCCTTCATCCTACTCCACTGTCGCCCCAGAAATAAGATCAGCTATCAGTTTGGCTGATATCTTGGCCCGGTATTGATGTTTATTTCTCTCACCCTGTAGCACACAATGGGTGCCTTGTCTATTCGACATCTCTGGTGCATTCAGCAGCCATGTCTTGTGATTACATGAAATGGATATATTTATTTATTTATTTATTTATTTTTATTTTTTATACAGTTCTCCAACATTAATTTTTGGATTTTTTTAATGATCCATAGCCTATTTATTCTGTGTGGTTATGAGGTAAACCTGAAAACTAAATCTTCAACGTGTCCCACATATATTTGCTAGTTAATATCCAATATCCACTTTCTTATAAAAAAAAAAATCCTAAATTATTAAGATCAACCAACATTTTGAATGGTGGTTTAAATAACATGGAGTGTTAATTAAAGGTATAGTGGAGGATTTTCAAGAATTTTTTGAAAGACCCGCCCTCCTCGCTGCCAAAAAATGCACATGCACAACCCTATACCCGCTCCTGATAGGGAACTCCTATTAAACGCAAAATTTTTCCACTATGTCAGACTCACCACCGGTACATGAAAATAGGGACGAGCATCTAGGAGTGCCTTACGTAGACATATCACCAGAATGATTGACAATTAGGACAACTCATTTTGATGATCCACCCAGAAAAAGAACATCCTCCAATATACCTTTAAGAGTCTACAGAGTCTCTTATTTTACCAAGTAAAGGCAAGAAATACATAAATTCTTTAGCTACATTTCCAATTTTCTGTATTTATCTACAAGAATATTTAAGGTGCCTTTTTTTTTAAGTAAGTAAGTAAGTTAGTAAGTAAGTTCTTCCTTATTTTATTGTGAAGATTTACACAGGAAGGCATGTGGACGAAAAAACTCCATCTTAAGTCTTTACTGACTGTAATAACTCTGTTTTAATTCACCATCCTGAGCAGCATTATTCATTTCTAGACATTGTGACGGGGTTTTTCCCTAAGCTATATGAGCTGATAGTTCATATTAAACCTGTTGCTGGCTGATGTAGTAAGACAGCAATGACCTTTCTTTGTTCTAGCAGTGTTTCTAGGGCAGGATCTCAACACATAATGACACTGCAGTTTAGAAGCCTTCCCTTTTTCCATTCCATCCTTTTAACTCCAGCTAAATAATATGTGTCAAGCAGAGCTTCTATGTTGCATCTGTGTAAGTGCTGAAGCAACAGCAATGGTGAGAAATAGCACTGCTGATGCAACTCCCACTACATGGCGCCCTTGAGGGTGAGTGCCTCTAAACTACACAACTGTCTTTGTCTCTGCGCCAATATGCTGCGCTGAGCTGTCACCAGTAAAGATCCATTGAAAATAAGATTTGGAGGATAAAATGAAATATTTCTCAAACCTGAAGAAGGCATTTGAAAGACGGAACATATTTATCGGGCAACCCCAAAGCAGTCCATGCCCAAGCAGGAAAATTAAAGGGACCAATTAAGGGTTGAAGACATGTTATGATATTAAAATTCAACAGTATTCCTTATTAATATCAACTTAATCTCAACTTGGACTACATTTGTCCTCTGCATTTAACTCATTATAGGGATCAGTGTCATGACTCCCCCATGAATAGGTGTTCATACTAGGGTTGCAACTAATAATCATTTTGTAAATTGATTAATCTGTAGATTATTCTTTAGCTTAATAGATAGCAAAAGGTTCCTTAAAGAAGATTTTTTACGAAATTAAACCATGGGAAACTAAACCTTTTCCACTGGAGGAGTTCTGGATAGAGCATATTGACAAAGTTTTTCATCTTAAATGCAATATTTTTACATATTTTCTTTTTTTTTTTTTTACAATTTTGGTAAAATTGCTGCTCTAAATGGGTTTCTCTGTCAGCTAAAGACATGCGTCTCTATATTTAACAATTAATCAATTACTAAATTAGTTGACAATTATTTAAAAATCGGTTACTCATGATGAATCCAATTAATGGATTCAGTCCTACTTCAAACTCATCCAAATATAATGTAAACATTGAGGGAGAATCATAAAGCAATGGGAAATTTACAAAAAGACGGAAAAATTAAATAAGTTTATCTAAGTTCTGCTTTTAGTCTTTCAGACAAAAAGTGTGGCTATAAGACTCCAGTAAACAATATTTGCCAGCAAAATGTGACTTATTCATTTTTTACCACTTCAGGAATCGTAATAAGTAATATTTTGTGAGATGGCATCTTTGTTTTGCTCCACCACTGCTGCCTGCACAACCCAAGCCAGCCTGATTGAACACACCTGCCCTCAATCAAATCCTCCTGTGTATTTAAGCCGTCTGTTTCCTTCCCCTCATTGAGTTAGCTATATTTTTCTGTGCATGCGCACTTTCAGGCTATATGTGTGGTGAGCTACAGTTTCAGACAGTCATTGAAGCTCGCCTTTCTTACAGCAGTTCTTTGAAAATGGCAGAGGGTCGTAAGTGAAAATGTCTACGAATTGTATGATAATAAAAAATAAAGGCCTTAGAAGAGGCAGATTTATCCCTGTATGCTTTGCACAGAGAGCTCTCCTCGCAAGGCACTATGGGATTTGCTGTCACAGTGGCCCACTGTCTCTACCCAAAAGCAGCGACTAATAACAAAGATGGCGCAGGCTATGAGAATGTATGAGCTGTGAGAACAGCACATTTTAAACAGGGCGTGCATGAAGAGAAATGTGTTCGCGCATGCTCTTGCAAGCGCAGTTTTCTCAAAGTGGAGAGGACAGGTCTTTTAAAAAATCCTTAACAATACCTTTAAGGTTGTAAACGAATGTAAACGAAATCAACATTTGTTGGAACATAGTCTTTGTCGAAATCATTTATAATGCTAGATAACTGATTTCATCTCAAATGGAGACCAAAGCTGTTTTGGATTCTCTTTAAGATCGCTCAATAAACTGTTCTAGTTTGTAAAATCCTTTCATATTTTATACAGCATGGATTACCATATTTTCTCTGTAGACCAACAGCACACCTGTGCCACCTCCAGATAATTGAATTGCCTGCATACTACTCAAACACACACTCCCTCTCCATGTCATCACAGACAGAGAAGCAAGGACCAAATCAAGGTAGCCACCGAGGCTTCCTCAAAGAGAAAAGTGTAACACACTCAGCGTTGCTTCTACCACCTCAATGGTGATGAGCTTATGTAACAAGAGAGATTGCTGTCCTTTCTGGATATTGCGTTGTTTCCATTGTAAAAGCCATTAACATGGTCTGTGTCGTTCTTTGAAAGCCATGCCACTAAGTAATCTCCACTCACACGCCGTGTGAGAGAAACCGTGACAGAGCATGCCGTGCCCTGTGAAAGCACCCACTAATCTGCTCGCTCCACTGCAATGCAGACTTGAAAACAACTTTCCCCAAATGAAGCCATCAGAAACCCGAACCCCATCGCAGCAAGATATAAATAATTCCTGCTTAATCTTTTACAGCATTGCAATACATGCCTTGATTAATTAATTCCGGCTCCCAGCACGTCTAATCTATGGGATAAGATCTCAACTGTGGATGAATCTGGTCCTCAACATATGGGCCTGTTGCAGTTTAATA
The DNA here is from genome assembly GCF_000732505.1 of Cyprinodon variegatus. Classification (NCBI taxonomy): domain Eukaryota; kingdom Metazoa; phylum Chordata; class Actinopteri; order Cyprinodontiformes; family Cyprinodontidae; genus Cyprinodon; species Cyprinodon variegatus. The sequence continues at coordinate 12,918 of NW_015151859.1, forward strand.
CCCATTCCCTCAACACACATATACACACACTGCTCACTGGGACAAACAACACTAGAATATGATGCATTATTAATAAGCAGTGCAGGTTTAAACACGTGTGATTAGAAGACCGGCAGCTGTGTGCCTTGGTGCTCTGCAAAGATTGGATCGAGCCAAGCAGCAGCACACCCTGGATCACCTCTGAAATAGGCGCAGGTTAAATATGGAAAATGGTGTTTGCATAAGTAATGGCCACTTATTTACACACAATGCCTTTATTAGGTGTGTTCATGTGTGTGGTCAATCTGCAGGCACAGTGGGGACCTGTTTGAAAGCTTGCACAGCAGATGGCACTAGCTGCTTGCTTCAGTGTTCATTTCACAAACAACATTTTCAGTCCAGTAGCAGGCCACCTCACTCTCTTGTCAATTTTTGCTTCCAATAATCACTTTCTTCCAAAATGAAACGTGACCTCACTGGTATGTGTAGACATGTAGCCAATTATATGCAAATCCTCCTCTCACATTCATTATAAACCCATCAATCCAGACCTCCCTGGTGACCCTAACAGGATCAATTCAGCCACAGCCGCAAGGATGTCAAAACTATTCCACTTCTATATATATTATAAATCTATGATCTATACTGCTGAATGCAGTATAGATTAAGAAATTTGTAACGGCTTTGTAACCTATTCTTCATAAAAATTTGACTTATTAAATAAAGAAATAAATGTATAAAATTTACAGCTATGTAAAAACATTATGATGAAGGTAAATAAAGTTTTGACGTGCATTAAGTTTTTACTTTATTAAGGTCCAATTTCAATATCCAATATGACTCACATGGAAAAAAAAATAGAATACATGTTTTAGTTAAACTTCCGATCACTTATTAGAGAATATTTTCCTGCGGGAGGTAAATGCATGAAATTGATTGAAACAAGTTATTAGCTTACATTGCTATTAGGCATGCAAGTTATTGTTAGATTAATCAGTCTAAAGCTGATTGATCTTATTAATCAACCGACTGATAATCGATAAGCAGCAATTTTCTTAAAAATCTGCATTTTTTCCTGTATCAAGGGGATATTTCCATAACATGATGTGATACATCTTTTTAGAATATGCTGAATTAAAAAAATGTACATCATAGTATTTTAACAATTTGTTGTGTCAGCTGTAATAAATGCACCTGATTAAACCTTACATCTAACAAAACTAAAAGAAAAGAAAAGAAATAAGATGTGAAAAACTCATAATTTCCAAAGTGCAGAGATGTATAACTACCATTAAAAGATAGGATATGGTGTGCTATTTGCCACTGTTTTAATAAAGTGGATGCAAGCTGTGATCTAAAGCTGATGATTTTAGTGTGATCCAGCATTCAGTGGTGGGAGAGACTTTGCTGTTAGCAACAATTTTAAACAGGGAGTTTTAGTTTCTTTTAGGTGAAAGATACAACTTGGCTTTATGGAAGGCATTAACTCCAAGCTACCTTATTGCTAGCATGTCTTTTTTTTATTTTTATTTTTACAAATGCCCTCTGTGTACAGAACAGTAACTGTCGCTGCTCCGCTATGCAGCACAGCTAAATGGGAGCTATTTAGGTGATGACATAAGGAGTTTACTGAGTATTTAGATTTACAAACAGAACCACATAAAGTGTCTTCTACTGGATTTTCACCATTAAAGAGTGTAAATAATCTCGGAATGGATTCTGGATCGATTCCTTTTCCTGCGCTTGCATACCTGCATTCTAGCATAACCTGTCTTGCAAATATCTGTGAAGTTCAACTTAAGCAGAGTGATGCCGTCTAGTGGACAATGGTAACGTTCAATGATTTATTAGAATAAAATGAATTAATCAAATTAAAATCTAATAAACCATTAATCTTTAACTTATCGCAAGATGATTAGCTACAAAGCTACAATAGTGGTGACGATGCTCAACAACTGATAAAAACAAATAGTTTTCGAACCAGCAGCTAAAAAGTAGACACTTCCATTATGAAGCCAATTCCAAAAACAAGTTCTCACTTTATATACAAACAGAAGCTTTAGTGACTGGTTTCAAGTTTAAGATCAAAAGTTCAAAAACTAGGTACTTAAACAGTCATTTCATTGGTAGCTACTTGATCAACACATCACCAATGTGCTGTAACTGGTTGAGTTCATGAAAGAAAAACTAGAACCACAAATAACCAAAAAGAACAACAAAGGGAATTAAATAATTAAGAAAGTGAGATAACCTTGGATATCTCTGAAGTACTGCAAACAGGTAATCCAGTTAGAAATGAGAAAGCTTGACATAGAATATGGAGCAAGGTAGTAAAAGGGTTTTTATTTTAGGTTTCTGTGCTGCCTTAAGATCAGCAAAAATTTGGTCAAAACCTCTACCGTTTAAATATATTTGCCTGAAAAAGGCTGTTATAGTTAAGTGCTGGAAATTCTACCAAAGGATTCCCCCTCTCCACCATTTTTTCGTACATGGTGGAGAGGGGGAAATGGTAAAAACTTTTAACACAAACAGTAAAACCCAAATGTCTTAAAAACTAATAAAGACACTCTAAAACACCATATAAATTCATGGTTATCTATTTTAGTTACCAAAAAAAAGGTTGATATGAATCATGTTTACTAACTGCATTAACACGACGTCAACCATAGTCTATTGTTAGTTACTAATTCTTCCAGCTAAACATGGATTTCAAGATCAAACCGTTAACCATGCGAGGTAGGAAGCAAAATCCTCAAATACAACATAAACAACGTAACATACATGTTTTCTGAAAAGGAAAATGTCCCTTTTAATTATGCTGTTATTTATTGACAGTCATTTTCAGGTACAATTTTATACATCCTTCTGTTATGGAAATAAAAAAGTAAATCTATAATTTGTTTTGGTGTTTTCAATGAAACCTTCATCATATTGCCGTTATTAATGTAGTTCTTTGTTATTATCAGATATATATTAGCTTCCAAGATATTTCTTAGTTTTTATTTCAGTTGTAAAACTTCAGATATTGCTTTGGAGTGTTCATAACGGTCCGGCTGGTTTTGTGAATTAATCTGTGAACAACAACTTGTATTGTTTTCTGTTGTTTTATTGAACGGTCAGCATTCTATTTTTCTTTATGTGTAAAGGCAGCCAACGATTCACTCTCCTTAGAGATAAGCGTCAACACTGAATTAAAATGAAAACTTTCTCCTATAACTGGATCCATTTAATGTGCATTTTATAGGAAATTCTGAATGTTATTCAGATATTTTTTCTTTCTTACTATACCGTTTCTCAAAAACCTATTTCTGTGGTACAACAACTTCAACAGCTTTATCTCTCAACAAAATGAAAAAAAGACAATAATATGAAAACTGAGTTACCACATATCAGAGTATCAACATGGACATGGGATTTTCCACTTCAGATATCCACCCACTGACCGTGAAATGAGGAAAATAACAGCATCTAAAACTCAAAAATGCTCCCATAGGGGACAGTGGACTCAACTGATTTGTGCTTTTTACTGTGCACCTGAGAGACTGTTGGGCATGAAAATCCCAGCAGGGCAGCTGTATCTGAAACACTTACATTAACCCATCTGGAGCCAACAGCCATGCTACATAAAAATCAAATTTCTTCTACTATATAATGCTAAATGATTTGAGTTGCTGCCATATGGTCAATTGAAATATATGTGTTAAATTATGAAAGGTGTACCTAATAAAGTGGCCAGCCATGGGACATATCTCTACTGGCTAGGGAGCAACCCCTTTACAAGCAGGTTTATTAGGAAGAGTATTTGACTGGAGAGTTAGAGATGTGTGCGATCCCCTCTAGTTACCCCCTAATCACTAAAAACCTGGCAGATAGATAAAACTCTACCAAAAGAAACTCATAAAGATGGTTTTTATTTTGACTGGGGTTTATTGTGGATTTTGAAGAATCATCTAAAAAAAAAAGGAACATAAATGGCTCAAGCAGGCAAAAACGGAGCAATAAACTCAGCAAATTCCTTTTCTCAAATAAAATAATCTAAGTCGCTTCAGCTAGTAACCACTGATCAGGACCGAAATCTAGGTGTAGTGCTGGATTAAGACTTGAACCTCCAAAAGCATTTAAAGACAATTACAAGGT
>NW_015151859.1:17377-19138 GCF_000732505.1 Cyprinodon variegatus
GAGAAGCAGCATTTAGTTCCTATGCTCCACTTATCTGGAACAAACTGCCAGAAAACTGTAAAAGTGCGGAAAGCCTAAGTTCCTTTAAAACAAGACTAAAAACACATTTGTTTAGGATTGCCTTCGACTATTCTAGTTAAACAGTTCAACTGAAACAACATTAGTTCAACTTTTTTATGTTCTTTAGGTCAACTGTTTTTAATGTTCTATTTTCTATTTATTTTTTCCTACTTGCTTTGATTCTGTTTTATTTTCCTATATTTTAACCATGTAAAGCACTTTGCATTGTCTTTGTACTGAATTGTGCTATACAAATAAATTTGCCTTGCCTTGCCTTGCCTAAACAAAGAGTTAGTAGGAGGATCAGTCCAGTGTTACAGAGTTTAACAACAACATGTAAGTTTTCCGGTCTGTAAGGAGGTGTCATTCAGGGCTTTCTACAATATCTGACAGACCACTGTGACTTCCTCTCGGTAATTACTTTAAAGGTCTCCATTTCCCCTTTCCTCTGGCCCTCATTTCTTCAACAAGACTTTTAAAAGTTAATTAATTAATAAAACTTTAGCTGAAATCTAACAGAAGTTCAGTTATTCTTTCCAGTGCCTGGACATGTCTGTGGCATTTGCTATCTGGCTTCATTAGTGTACCCCAAAGTCTGGGACTGAACTCAAGGTCTCACTCGCTCGGCTGATTCAGGGAGTCTATACGGCATGTTCAACATTCCTGTGGGCCATGTACAGCCTGGACAGGTGTAAGAATAGCGGTATTACTGAACGTATCATGCTTGAAGTTGAACAGACATGTACAAGTAGTGGAGGGGAATCAAACCCACAACATCAGACCCAAACAGATGTAAATCACAGTTCCCCTCATACTAACATCTATATTATAAGTATCCGTTAATGGATAGGGTGTTTTCTCTCCAAATCTCTCTATAATTACTCAAGATGCGGGAGAAAAACACTGATAAATGTCACAGTGAGCTGCATTTTAAGGCCTCTGGATTTTTTCTCAACAGCAAACACTCCAGGCTTTTGACTACAAACATCAAATATTCACAGGCCCTGTGCCATGGGGTTGCTTGGTGAGCAGCAGGCCTTCATACACACTTTGGACAGTTTGAAGAAATAATTCAGAAGCGGCAGTTATTCTCCCCACCTGCAGGGCAGCGGGACAAATTAGCACGCTGTCCTGCCGTCAGATGAAAGACAGCTGTGGGGGCGGACCAGTACTCAGGACCCAACAGGATGGCCACAGCTTTGACAGCTCTGGGAGTCGTGGAGAAACACAGAGCTCACAAAACCGACAGCATTGTAAAGGCTCAAACAGGGTCGCCCAAGGATGGGCCAGTTACCGCTAGACAGGTAAACCAAGGTTTTAAAACTTTATGGCTCCAAACAAGAGAATTGTTCCACTATCCCATTTCAGTGGCATTGTGATAAAAGGGCTGAAAAAGTGTCAGCATGACTACAGTAAAGAGCTCTTCCCCTGCCCTGTGAGTTGGGGGCTGACCATCAGCCATCTGGCTATGAAAGAAAGGACTGCTACACTTTTACTTGCTTCTGAGAACTAGGATGTCCAGATACAATGAGAAGACGTTCTGAAATGTATCCAATTAACATTTTAATGCTCTATCAAAATCAGAGGCAGAGGGCTAACAATTATCTCACCTAGTTCACCTAGAGACGTCTGATCCAAGGTGATAAAGCATTTCTATAGTGTTTTGTGGAATAAATGACATAAGGGGCAGGGGGCACCTGC
>NW_015151859.1:19247-90640 GCF_000732505.1 Cyprinodon variegatus
TATATATATATATGTGTGTGTGTGCGTGGAAATCCTTCATGCAGAGCACTGTGAAGCTAATCCTATGCTGAACCACATTTTGATCCCTCTCTTACATTCAGGGTTGTTGGGAGACACCCGTAACAATTAAAGATAATCAAATTACCATCAATAAACTTAGATCTTTTTTTCTTTGTAATTTGAAAAAGATCCTTAGAATTACTATCCATATGAAGGAATTAGGTGAAGGCCAAAAGAAAAAAACTCCAAAACCATTTAACAAACATCATGGTAGTAATTGGAGTAAATATGACACTTAAGTTGCAGTATCTAAAATGGATATTTCTAAAAAGAACTGATTGATGCTGCTAAGAGTCTGGCAGGAATACTGAAATAGGTCAAGGTAATCTGGATAGTCCTGTTCATGTTATATGTATGACATCAACCTCCTGCAGGCTGACTACAGGCCACTGTCGATACTGTATTCCCAACCCATGAAAGCAGATGTGACGTTATGTCCAAGATGAGGGCATTCAAGTTTCCCATATGTGGATGTTTTTACTAATTATTGTGTATATTGTGCCACTAGAGCCTATGTTACAATAATAACGATGAAAAAGGAAAAGCTATTCTATGCACTGCTCTATATTCCTTATTGTTTTTTAAAAACACACTTTTTAAAACTGTCTATGATTCAACTAAAGCTGCGTTATCAAAAAGTAATATCAAATTATATCCTTTGTAAGTCCTGCCACAGGACCAGTGATAGAACTTAGCCTATGGTTAACATCATATTTACATTCATATGTCTGCTTTTAACATGCAATGCTGCAATAATAAAAAAGTAAATAAACAAACTACATTAGGAAAAGTTATTAAATGATTTTAATCAGTTCGTTGATTTCTCCTTTTAACTTAAGACATGATTAATTTTAAGTATATGGAAATTAATAATGTATGCTACAGTACAGTACATATAAATTCTCTTTAACTCTATTTACCAAAATAATCCTATTGATGAGTAATCAAATCTTATATAAAACAATATTATCACCATAATCACTTAAATTTCTCCTCTTAGTAGAAGGATCTTCGTTTACTAGGAAATTTTTTTTTAAGTTTATATTTTTCTGTAAATAAATACTATAAAAAAGGGTATTTTATCTGTTACCATTTGAATCTCACACCAACCTATACCTAAATTAAAAAGTGGATCACAGACACTCTTTAACATTTTGAACTTAGCTAAGCAGCCTCTGTCTTTCTGTCCTCAGTCTCCATCATAATCCTCATCATCAGTATGCTGCCTACCGTCCTGACCTTCCTCCTCAATACTTCCCTATTTCAATGTGATTTCTTTCTCCATCATCCTCAAGGGCCCCGTCTGCTGCTTGACCCCATGCTGCTATTGTTTTTTCCTCCCCATTGTCCTCCATCCTACGCTGAGGGATTTGGTCAAGCTTGGATGTTGGCAAATGAGCTTGGACAAGGGCGGCCGACGCTTCCTATCGCATTTCTCACTAGGGACGAAGTCTTGCCGCTCGTTCGCTTCTCAGAGATAATTTGGGGCATGCAGTAAACACAAAGCTGCACTACATGATGGTAATGTGTATTGAGAGTTAATCTGAGGGCTTTTATCACAGCAAATAGAGATTTAGGTGATTACTGAAGAGTGTCTCCTGGGGTCATCCCTGCCCGACACAGCATGACCCCTGTTTGATGACTGGTGTTAACTAGGATGAAGGAAGTCCTACAAAGTCACTGCATTACACTTTCTAAAAGTGCTGCACAGAACTTTGAGTTACAATAGCTTCATAATTGGGACATTTCTGAATGAGATACACAGAGAAATCCTTTCTTGATGAGAATAATATGATTTTTGATTTGATGGGTCAGCTGGGCCAAAAATTCCAATATAATTTTCAGGGCAGGCATTTAGAGAGTACATCTACACAACAATGGCCTTAATTTCTCTGAAAACAGATAAATATGACAGAGTAACGTCTAATAAACATCCAGCTCTAGATAGTCATTGTATAGGGAAGCTGTAGCAACATATCGCAACAACATACTGCTTGCTAGTGATAGCATGAAAATAATTAATGTTTCTGCTTCTGTCATTTGCACAGAGATTATACTCAAAATACCACGAAATGCATAACAATACCATTTTTAATGAATTGTTGTGTTATTAAGGCCTTGAGGAGAACTTCTGCACCTTGTTCTGGATACTAAACCTGGGGGGAAAAGGATTAATTTTGACCATTTTCAGTATTGGCGAGGAGTTTTAAAATAAATTCAGACGAAGAAAACAATTTTCAGAAACACATTTTTTTTCTATGACTTTAACATTACTGCTTTTCATCTTGTTTAGGCTGCAAGGAAGCGAGAGAGAGCAAAACTTTAAGCCAATAACAGGAAAGCTGAACAGAGTAAAGGTGTTGTTTTGCTTCTTATTGCACATCCTATTTCTTACCGTCTTGGAAAAAGAATGATATGTGAGAATATCAGGAATAGTGGTCTTTTGCAATGTTTACCATGATAATGGAAGATACTAAAGCCAGCTTATAATGTGAAATCTGAAAGCATTTTTGTATTCATTTTTGAAAATGGGGTTAAATGCTGTATTACAGTGGATAGCTTTTAATCTATGGAACGCTGGCACCTCTGCTCCTCTCAATTTAAAATAGAAAACCCCCCTCAGGGGTATAAGAAAGGAAAAAGTATTATTTCCTAACTTCATCTTTTTTATAAGAAATTAAAATGAAGCAAAATAATGAGGAAGATACAACGAAGGAACAAGAGAAAGAAACAGTGAAAGATAGGTCAATGGAAAGGGAGGTTAGACACAAGGAGGGGAAGAAAAACCTAAATCTGGGCAATAAACATTTTAATATTATATTTTTTTGGACTGAAATACATCTGAAAAGGAAACTCCAGATTTTTCCTCAGTGAGTATGAATCATGTAATCTCCTGCTGTGTTTCTGTACGACTGCTGACATGTTTACAGGTTTATTTTCAGCGTCTGTTCCTATCGTTACTACCAAATCGCATCAACTCATTATGCTTCAAAACAATTAACTGCATCTCATTTTTCATTAAAACTGAATGTGACTCCATTATGATGATGCTCACAGATTTAATCAGCAGGCCCGTGTTCAGCTTCTATATAAAGGACTCCTCAGGGTAGCTCTCTTGCTTTAATCATTGCTCTCTTCTAAATTCCTAAAATCCCCTCCATGGTAATCAATTCCTCTCATATTTTCGAGACACCAGAGATTGACGTTAGCTGAACCCAACAAGCATTTTGTTTAAAACATATTTATCTTATTTTGTTCAGCCAAGTTAGTGTTGATTTCTTGTGTGGGCAATCAATAAAAGTTTGGGGTGAGACGATCGATAGCCCTCTCCCAGTACATGGAGCTCTGACAGAAAATGGCAGACTATTGTATTTTGTTCAAAAAGTTTCATAGACTTGAATCATTCAGGAAACTTTCTCTCCATCAAACATTCGGCCTGGAAATCGCTTTGAAGTTTCTGTGCTGAAAGTTTTGAGGCCATCATAAGATGTTCTCTAAGGGAACCTAATGCAAAGATGTTCTTCCTCACATCATGATCATCATCCTCCTACCTGCTTCTCTACATTACTAAGCAAGATCAGCTCCCAAGCTGTCTTTATTTACCTTCAGTCAACGGGCCGTCTGTCTGATAATCTGAGTTAGCATCCCCACGCTGACATGAAACCTTCAAAACTTCAAACTCAGGCTTTTCAGCTCTTGTCCTCACTGCTGACAGCTGGCACTTCAAAATCTGATAACAGTAGCAATGACAATGAACTGTCACTGAAAACAGGAAATTACAGACGAAGGAGCTTAACGTCCTAATTAGGCACAGAGTTAATTAAAGCCCAGCAAGTCTGGCACCAAAAGTTTAAAAATCATTAAAGCAGACAGATGAGAGAACTTCATGTCTTTGATTTTAAAAAAACACGTAAAAAACAACTCCTAAAGCATCATTACCAAATAGCACAATACAAAAATGTAATGAGAAATGTTATTAAAAAAAACACGAATCTGTTGATCTTCAGTTATTGAAGGTCAAGTCTTCAAAATTTCTTTTACGGGGCTCTCCTCCCTCGTAAAAACAGATTAACAACTCCATCTTCCTGACTTTAAAACCCTAACAAATAAGGCAAAAGGGAATTCAATAACCAAGTCTCGCTGTTTGGGTGATGAATTACATATTTGGGCTGTTTATGATCCAAATAGATGTCGCAGCTTAAAGAGACTGCATGCCATAAAAGGAGAGTAAGCGATCGAAACACAAAGAGAGGGAGATGCTCTATAAATACAGATCTTTGTGCTTTGGACTGAAACAAATGTTTGACATAGATGGGGAGACTGTTGCATGTGGGATGACAGGTCAATGTCAAGTGTTTTTCTTTATGAAGCGATCAGAGATGTCAAACTTTAAACCGCAGTTCTTCCTGCAACAGCACTTCAGGGATTAATCGGCTGCAAAAGAAGTAAACTTAAGCAGCTGGGTGTTTAGTTATTAAATAGTTTGGGTGTCTCTTTTTTGTACTCATACTATTGCTTTGTATTTGGCAAAAGCTATGAATTTAAAGCCAATATCTGATGTCCTCACTGTCCAAAAGAAAGGGACTTCATGAAAACATATACTTAGAATGTGGCAAGAACACATTTAAGCTTACCTGAAAGTCGCAGCTTAAATTTGGTGGTGGCAACATCATGCTGAGGTACTGCTTTACTGACCAAAGCAAAAGGCGCAGTGTCCAAGTAGATCGATTAATAGAGGAAGAGGGGGAATCCTGTCAAGTTCACTAACCTCTCCTTAAATCAGCAGCTGCATGGTTTAAACTTGGACAGGACTGGCTGTTCTGGTTGGATCCCCAACACACATCAAAATGGTATTTGAGATACATAAAGTAGGCTTGATTAAGCCTCTGGAAAGGCATCAAGGTCACCCTATTGAAATAGTATGGATCGGTCAGGAAACCAACCATTTAGAATGAGCTTTATCATATCTGATAAGAAGGGTGATCAAATATTCAGACTGAATAATGCCACAAGCCTTTAGATGGCTGCAGAAGGGTTAAGCTTCTCTGAAAGAGTTTATTTAAATTTCTTAATTCTAAAGAAAATTAGCAGCAGTTATTGGTCATCTGTTTAAATCTTGTACTTCAAATCTTACATAATAGTTAAACCTATAAGTAGTTTATGGAAACTTTGATCCAAGTTGTAAGAAAGAGCAATAAATCCTGACATGATGGACAAATCCTCTCTGTTTTGCCAGGTAGCCCATGGCTCAGCTCCAGAGAAAAACAAACATCTCCATTTCTTCCTCATTGAGATTTCTCTCTTGTCTCCCTGTCGCTTTGAAATGTGACATTTGACAACTGTCACTGCATTCCTTTTTGAGGAGCTGGGCTGCAGGCGCAATGAGAGGTTTATGCAAGAGATGTGCCCCGGCAGAATTTGGCCCTGTGCGGGTAAGAGGAGCGCAGCCGTGACCCATAGGAGCACGAGGGAAGCTGCGGATAAACTGAGGATTGCTGAAAGGGGGAGGGAGAGAAGGAGGGAGTGCAAAGGAGGAGAGGATGAAACTGTACTGCAGCAGTGCAGGAATAAGAAATGAAGAGGAGCCTGAAATATAAAAAAAAAACCCTCAACATTGCAGAACGCATATTGTGAGAGGGGTTTAAGGCTTCTTTATTATTCATACAAAGCCTGTGTATAGCATATCTGCTTCTTCCAGGTAATCCTGTTACGACAATATCATCCTCAGTTACCAGCTACCCAACTGAGGGAAGAGGACCTGGCAAGGCACCCTCTCCCTGCTGAGCCTCGCATCTCTCCTTCCTCCCTTCCTTCCTTCCTTGCCCTCTGCATAAACAGCTCACGTTAGGAAGAAACACAGCACCAGGAGAGACGTTCGGGACCACCGATAAGCTCCCCATCAGCTGTGTACAGTAATTTCATCCCATTGTAAACAGGGACATGAGTCTGCAGCAGACACGTTTTTACTATTGGACAAAGTATGTAATGTATGCTTTTCTGGCTGCTTTCTCCTTTCAGAGTCTTCAGAAAATGTAAACAATCCCCAGAAAAGTGCTGCTGATCTCTTACAGAGCATCTGCTCCTGCTCTGTCCAGACCCGAACGCTGGTTTATCCAATTTTCAAATCCCTCAGTGACACATGAATACACATGCAGCAGCTCAAACAAAGGTTATGCACGCCCTGCATTGGCTGAGAGAGGAGATATCGCACTGATATCTACAGCCTGAGACCTGCAAGCACTCAAGGAACAAATATCCTATTCATCATAAAATTTTCATCCCCTACTAGTTCTGATGGGTCTTGTGCATAAATATATATACACATATTTATATGCAGGAACAACATTTCATTTTACCTTTAGCTTCAAATTGATGAATTCAGTTTTCTAAAATTTAACCTAAGTGTAAGACAGTTTGCATCTAACATCCCCGTCGTCGATGTGTCAACTATCTGTGGCCCTTTTAGATGATAAACAGGAAGCCCATCCCTACACACCCATGGGAAACCAGACAAAGAGGACACACCACTGATGAGGATCATTTGAATATATTTGGATATTATCGGACTTCCATGGACAGAAGTCTATAAAACAAAGTCTCGAACAAACATCAAGCTTTATAAGCTTCACCAATAGACACTGTTGAAGCATCAGTTTTTAGAAAATAGTAAACACATGAACAGCAACAGTGGATTAAAAATACCAAGAGGTGATTTTTAGACCTTTATATGATCAAAGCTACCAAAGAGATCTCTCCGTTTCTTAATGGCAAAATCACAATTAGGGCTGCAACTAACGATTATTTTGCAATTAATCTTTCGATAATTTATTTGATTAATCTATTAATAAATGGCTAGCCATAGCTTCCTTAAAAAAAATTTTTACTAAATCAAACCAGCTGAATCTAAAACCCTTCCACTTGAGGATTTCTGAGTAGAGCATATTGGCAGAAAAAAATTATATATTTTTTACATTTTTTCTACAATAACTGCTAACGATTAATCTGATTAATTGTTTCAGCCCTCATTAAAATGTTTAGCTGACTGAAAGGCTTCCCAAACCATAAGGCAAACATTTTGGCAAACTTCCTAAATTACCTTTATAAAAGGAACTGCAATAATGATGAAACTCTGACAAAATAAAAAAACCTGGCAATGCTGCAGCTTATCACTGTCAACCGTCAACAGGTCAATAAGACACTGATTTTCATTCAGGTTTGTTAATTGGCAGAGAAATCAATAATCTAAACGATGAGTAATCCGTTTGCATATTTAATTTCTCTCAGCAAACCACAGATATAGAGGACCATACGTGTGCAGAATCACTAACCCGTGGAGACAGGGCAGTGGGAGTCTGGGTGAAGAGCGTGGGGTGGGCTGCTGACCGAAGGCCATGAGCTCTCCTGACAGTGTGACGGGTGAAAATAGCAGGCAGCACCTCCTGCAGGATGAAAGACACAGAGACATTTCAGGTTATGGAGACATCCTCATCTCATAGAAGAAGAAAATCCATACATTAAAATATCCTTGCAACATTTTCAAATTCAAACTTCTATATTTTTGTCACATTGTAACATCAAGTTTTAATGAGACAAAAAGTTTGCAACCTTCTGCTACAGAGCTTCAATATCTCGTTAACAATATCCCACAAAAAAAAATGTTATTCTTTAGAGTTGTTTTAATTTTTTCCCTAAGGGGAACATCCAGGTCATTTTGCTATCAATATCTTAAATATTATTCTCAATAGCCTCTGGCAGGATTGGGTCTGAAGAGAACATATTTGGACAGAATTAGTTTATTACATTGTTGATAAAAAGAGAAAATGGCAGCCGTTTAGGCTCAGTAAAGTAACAAAGTAAAACTTAAAAAAAGAAAATTGTGAAGCTATAACGACAAAATGATACACTTCATCATTTAGCGGCCTGGGGGCAGCCCTCAGACTTTCAGTCTACAACAAACAACAAATTGTTATGAAATGATTTGCTTTAGAATCAAAAACAGAATAATAGAACAACCAATCTTTACGATTCAATAGATCCATTTTTATTTTTGCTCGTTGGGTAGAAAGCAACGTACCTTTATTACATCATTTACCACAAATAAACATCCTATAGAGGAAAATTCTTCATTTGCTTTTTGCAATTTTTTATTTCCTAACCTAAAAAACCCTCAAGCAGAAAAAATGCAGTGACTCTTTCTAGGTTTTTAAATCTTGTGATAGACTAACAGAAAGGAGATTATCATTTTTAATGGGAAGAAAAGCCATGAATGTGATTTGATCTAGTCTACATCTAGACAAGTGATTATCAATCCTGGTCCTCTAGTATCACTGGTCTGCGTGTTTTAGACTCAGAATGATTAACAGACTTTTCCATTACATCACGGCACTTGAAGAATTAGGAAATTGATTTAAATCAGATGTGTGGCAACAAGGAGACATGTAAAACACGCAGGGCTGTGGTACTTGAGGAAAGGGTTAGAGAACTATTTATCTAGCCCATTCCATCATAGCATTGGTGCTAGAGTCAGGGTTGTTGTCATATAGTTGTTTCAATACTTTTACAGCCAGATTTTCTTCCAGGATTGACCTGCCTTTATCTCCATATGGTTTGCATTAGTAAAGAGCAGGTTAGTGTAAAAGTTTTTAGTTTTTTGTAGCCTTACACCACACATAAATGCAGGCCACAAAGTTTTGTTGTGATCTCATCTGACCAGAGCACCTTCCACATGTTGGACAAACTTCAATGGGACGTGGCTCTCTTCCAACAATGGCTTTCCTTCTGCTGCTTTTACATAAAGGGATCCTCCGAAATGTTTCTAAGGTTTGCACTATATTGGTCTTAATATGATATTCCCTAAATAAATGAATCCCCACTGCATGATCCTGGTGCCACCTTGCTTCAAAGTGGGGACGGTGTGTCCAGGATGTTTGTAGAAGAGTTACTGTCTACTCATTTATTCATTCTGAAAGCTGTTTGTTAGTTGCTATTTAGTGGTAGAAGGAATGTGGTTTAAAATGCACAAAAACAATGCATCTATATTTTTTCAAATATTTTTGTTTGTAGAAATAAATTCCCAAACCAGTTTTAAGTTGCTAAACAAGTTTGAAATAACCAAGCCAGTTTTTCACCGTGAACTCAAGAAGAGGTAATGTCTTTAGTAGATCTCTGGGAGCTAAAAACAAGTTTAAAATAACAGACTTCAAAGTAATAGCTGTGTTTTATTATCTATTTCTGTCACAGCGCCTTGCAATCTCTCTTTTGTATTGGTTCAGCGGCAGACTGAATGTCAAGTGAAATTTGCTGCATATGTTTTAAGGTAGTGAGGCAGCCTACTACTGCAGCTCACACCTGCAGATGAAAGGGATGATCGACCCTCTTCACCCCCAAGCTATACTCTCAGGGAATTATTGTTTGAGAACAAGTAAAGAATAAAGACCTGAAGCAAAGAAATTTTGCAAAAGAGAAAGGGAAAAAACCTGCAAGCTGTACCCACTTAAGATCGGGCTTCCAAAGGGGCCTGTTCATAGCTTGTATCTTGGATGCATTTTGTCCTCAAGATTCACAGCCCTTTAGAAATGCCTAAAATACTTTCACCTTGGAAATATGCGGTCGGATGCTCTTGGGCTGCTAGCACTGACAAGGCATCAGATGATGATGAAGTGGAATTTAAACACAGAGAGCAGCGTACTTAAACTCAACCACTGAACCTTATTTTCAGCTTGTTTTAGACCATTTTGAGAAGATCTGTTTTAGGTCCATGTGGTCAGATCATTGATGCTTTAACATCATGCCTATTTTTCAATGAAAATCATTGCTCAATAAAAAATATATTGAGAGAAAAAAAACAGCATTTCAGATTTTCTAGTCCATTCTAATAATATATTTTATCCAAATTAATTGCAGATGCAATCTGCATATTTTATTAATAATTTCAGTAATTTATTAGTGAATATCCGCTTCTTTAATCTTTTATTTAAATTTGATGTAATTTATTCAACACTTATTTCATAACAATAAGCAGTTTGTCATCCATCAGAGGTCTAATCACTGCTACTGTCAATTTTACAACTCTTCTTTGCCATTACCTTCATAATGTAACCTTTAGCAGGGTTATATGGCATGACAGAGCAGGGACTGTGTATCCTTTTGTTAGAGATAAGATCCACACAAAATAGAGGGCATTGTAGTATCATTTTTTACACTTATTGATATAATCCTTAATGCATTTTAACCTTCACAAAGCAGCTTTAAATATATACCTTATAAACAGAAAACAGAGGAGTGTAGATGTCCACAGGTCAGCCAACAGAAACAGGCATTTGTTATGTACTGTATAAATCTGGCCTTTATAGAAAAGTGGAAAGAACGCTTTTGTTAAAACAGAACCTTAGAAGTCCTGCTTGCTGCAACAAGCAAATTCTTTATGGGGAAGAATATGCTTTGCTAAGATGAGACCAAAACTACTGAATTTCACTACAGTGAAACATGGTGGTGGCAGAATCTTGCTGAGGGGGTGTATTATTATTATTATTCTCTTTCTGAAGCAGGGTTAGGTAAGGTAATCAGAGCCAATTAAATGACAGGTGGAATTAAATATGGTGTAATTCTGACAAAAACCTGACGAAGCTATAAAAAGAACATTTACTTTAGAGTTAAGCAGTTACTAAAAAACTAAAGTTTCATGTAAAAGAGCAGAAAATAAATAAAGAAAGTAGAACAAGTCACCAAATTACAATAGACTCTTAAACGTCTGTTGGAATATTGTCTTCTATTTCCTACTTTTCAGCATGCAGAGCCTGGTCCTGGCCCAGACAGGCGTTAAGATCAGCATAACTGGCTGAGATATGCACCTTTGCTTTTTACCTCCATGTTTCTACAATTGCTAAAAAGCAGAACTAATTTCAGTCTGGGCTGCTGCAAACCAACACTCCTTTGTTCATAATTGTGTTTGACTTCTCTGAGCACACACCGGAGCAAATCATAATGTTTCCAAGGAGACAGATTTCAACAACTGGCCACACTTGTAGTCTTCTATGGCAAAGAGCAATGACAGTGGAACACTTTCAGGGACTCTGTCCTGCACATTAAGAGATGCAATAGACCTTAGTACTGAGATAGCAGGTTGTTGGAGGATTATTACTAAGTATTTCTTATCTATCTCAAGCCAGGCACACAGCATCAACTCATAGGTGTGGCTTCTGGACTCCTGGATGTCTGTGAACTAACAAGTGGGTCTCCTTAATTTTGAGGAAATACCATATTTGTAATGTCAGGTTTTCAGATCGGTTTGGTCGGGTTTTCTTTTTGCTTTCAAAATCCTCATGCAACACAGTCAGAGCATAAGTGACAGTGTTGCAATAAAAATAGGTCTACTGATTTTCCCCAAACATAAACAAAGCAGAGTTGATTTTTGAATGGAGTATAACAAATTTGAAAAACCTACATGCAATCATACAGTACCTTGCAAAGGTTTTCAAACTACTGTAAACTTACACACTATATATAGGTCAAAAAGCTTCTTTGCCTTTAAGAAATACCAGATTTTTGTTTTTTATTACTAATATCTGTCATGCTAAAAGTTTCTTCCATCCTCTGCAGGTCTGCAGGTCCTTACAGTGGCAATGATTTACACCCCAATGGATCTTCGTGATGCTGCCTGTACAAAAATGTTCTCTTAACAAAACACTAAGGACTTCACGGAACAGATAGATTTATATTCAAATTAAAACACATGTGTGATGAATTTTATATTTAGGTGACATCTAAAGACAAGTGGTTTTTGTGATAACTATCTAAGGGAAATAGAGTAAAAAGGGGTTGGAAACACATTTGTGAAAAAAGTAAAAGTGTTTGTCTGATTTACATTTCATTGTATCCATTTAATTATATAAATACCAGTAAAAAGACATTAAAGGAGT
The DNA here is from genome assembly GCF_000732505.1 of Cyprinodon variegatus. Classification (NCBI taxonomy): domain Eukaryota; kingdom Metazoa; phylum Chordata; class Actinopteri; order Cyprinodontiformes; family Cyprinodontidae; genus Cyprinodon; species Cyprinodon variegatus. The sequence continues at coordinate 31,226 of NW_015151859.1, forward strand.
CATGACATGACATTTTACTAATGCAGTCCTTCAGACTTCAGACCTTGAAATTGTGGTTAATCATTTTTAGGACTAGAAAATAATTACAGCTTATTCAGATGCTTTTTCATACCCCTTTTTTCCTCGTAAGTGTACACACAGGAATATTATGGCACTTTGATGTGGCTGTAGCATTAGAAACACTAGCAGTTTGCCATAGTTTGCTTAAGATTGCTTTCCATTCTCTTTAGAAATAGGTAGGAAGTTAAACCACTTATCAACTGTCTGCAGGTGAGTCTGTTTTCAGCCCTTTTGGTGGAACAGAGACAGGAGTGGTGATAACAAGACAGGCTAATGTTAGACCCCTTCTACCACTGACATCAATACATCATGATTTGTGAAGAGCTTTTCCAGTTTGAACAAGAACACAAAAAAACAACAAAACAAGACACTCCCACACTTCTGATTTTGAAGCTGTTTTTTTGCTTAAGCTCAACACCAAAACATGTTTTAAAATGACAAGATCTGATTTCAGGGGGATGACTTGCACAAAACAGTAAAGTAACTCAGGATAAACAAGTAGATTCTATCCATGAAACTCTTGACAAGGAGAGTTAAAACTGGACTAGAACATAACCTTGCACCATATGCAAAAGTCTATTTGAGGTATGGGGGGTGATGAGGAGGGGCTATTTCTGTTAAGTTCTCAGCAGACAACAGCTGCTTTTTACCACCATGACCTAACCAACAGAAACACATGATGCAAACACTCAACCACATCACTTTGTCGTCCTGTTAAAAAGGGGTCCCACTTTGCTATATACCCACTGCTCACATCTACATCTTTTGAATAAAATTACAATAAGCAAAAAAATAAATGCATGCCTGAAGTCATGTTTTCTACTCATGTTGCAGCAAGATTTGAGGTAAAATGGCATCAATCATGTGGCATCCAGAAAGGTTTCAGAGTAAACAAGACATACTGTACTCTATGAGATTAGAACAGTTTGAAGAACCTGGGGATACACTTCATCCAAAAACCTAATATATTAATATAATATAATTATACTTACTGGTATTAAATATAAGCAAAGGGTTTGTTTTTTTAAACTAAGGAAAGTTAAAAAATAAAATAAAATAAATTGAATTACCTTAATAAATAATTTTAATTGATAAAAAATCATGTTTTTTTCCTGTCCAGCAATGTGGCAATAAGAATAGTTGTCTTCTTTCATGCATATAAATTGCTTTATTATAATTATGCAGGGAGTTTTACAGATTATATGGACACTGCAATGTAAGTAGAACAGAAGAGGAAAAACAAAAAAAGGAGAAAAGATGAAAAAAGAGGAGATAAAAGGGGGAAAAAAATCCTGTTTGATACGATTGTACAGTAAAAGCATGTGAATTTTAACTCGATAAAAGTAATTTTTTTATAAATGTACTTTCAAAGGATTCCATTTGACTTTAAATGACATTCTGGTAGAGGTTGAGATGTTGCATTGAAACTTGATGTTTTTGCTAACCTCGTTTGGCAGATCCTGCAGCTCAGATTTCAGAGTTGGAAAAATAACCCCATCATGTGACACATTCGGGACTCAGGCAGGAATATGCTCTGTACTTCATGTCACATACAGAAATTAAGTGTCTACTTGCAGGAGTTTATCGATTTCCTGACTGACTCATAGAAACATGTGATATGGGCCCAACAGCCACTCTCCACTAATACCAGACATGTTCAATCCAGGCCCTCCCTGGTGTCCAGCTTGCAGTCAGTTACACAGACTGTAACTCCCGTTACCTTCTGTCAGTCTACATGTTTGAAAGCTGACATGATGTAACTTGTACTGCTGGAGTGCTTTAATGAGATCTGGGCCATAGCTACACTATAGTATTCTGCCTACTGAGCACATTCCCAAAATATGGGACTGCTGGGAATCCTAAGCCCCTTTCATACCTGGAAAATGCTTCTCAGCAGTGTCAAAAGCATTCATGTGTCAGGCTAATGTGTTCTCACCTACAGGTGGATTACACCACATTAGAACAGTGTAAAACAGGCACATTTAAAGCAATCCTTTCTGTTCCCTTAGATGAATTCCCACAGCCTAAGATAACTTCGATGTTATGGTGTTCAGAAAGTTAGAATATTAATTTAAAACAAGAGCTATACATTTGTATACAAAATGATCAGCCCATGGTGAGCTCCGATGTCCTGCACCTTTTAGACATGTCTCTTCTTTCACTCCCGAATCAAATTGCTGAATTACCTCTTCAGCATGAACTCAAATTCTCCAGAGTTCTGCTAATAACAACATTTTTTGACTCTAGTTCGTTGAAGCAGAGACAGAGGTAAAAGGTACAGAACACCAGACCTCAAGGGCTAGGATTAAGGAACCCTGGCCATTGGTAGAGAATGTTCATGTTCCATATAGTATAAACTTTGAAGTATTGCACCAGCGTAACTTGACATGGAGATCATCCTTCATGCAAAGCCATTAAGGAAGGTTGTTTTAAAAGGGCATTTGGTTCATCCTTATTGCCAGGTCTGTGTACGTTTTCTGGCCAATCAAAATAATACCATGTAAATCAAAGAAGGTGTTGGTCTTTTTGACAATGACAGTAAGTGCTAAGTCTCATCAGCATCTCCAAAAAGGTTGTCAAATATTTATTTTTAGAAGGCAGCACTGGCTTTGAATTTAATAAGACAGAAAGGGACCAACATTAGCAAAGCCATCTGACAGTAAAAACCTTACTTTAAACCTTAAGCCACTGTGTTTCTCAACCCTTAATACCAGGTCTGGAACTTGGATTTAGAAACAACAACATTTTACTGACAAGAGGACTTTGGAGCACTGAGAAACGCTGCACTTTATCGTGGTTCAAAGTCCTCCTGTAAATAGAAGTGAAAGTCAACACACTGAAAAACATTACGGTTTCAGTGGTTACAGGTTCTTCTGCTTAGAAAGATCTATCAAAGGCATTCTAAATCTGCTAAACTTTACTTTAACAGGTAACATTATTTTTTACAGCAATCGCAAAAGCCAGCTGCTTAAGTAATGACCTTTTGGTGGCTTACCCTCCTTGCAGGGCATCGACAGCACAACGGACAAGTTAAAGGTCTTCACTATGAATGTGTGGGACATGCCATTTCCATGTATGACTTTGGGTTGGGCTTTACACAATGAGAAATTTAGCTTGCTTACATTTTTATAAGGTAGGAAAAGCAAAACCCCAAATGCCGAAGCTGGACTATCAGCTGCTCTCAATGACTGCTTCAAGTTTGAAGAGATATGTTTCTAAGGACCCGATCACTAGAAGGCTAAAACAAATGGATTAATTGAAGGAAAGTTGTAAAGTAAGCACTCTTTTAGCAGAGACACTTTTCAAAGTAGATATTAATTAACAGGTCGCTGCTTAGAGGTTAAAAATTAAACTACTAAATCTGTTCAAAAGAGCTTATTATGGTAACTATCCCCATGTGATTGAACAACCTCCAACTACAATAAGCTCCTTGTTATAAAAGAAAGTTTGTTTCATATTTTTATATAACTAGAAGATTATCTTTCCTCAATTCGTACAAGAAGTTGCAACTTTACAACCTCTAACAGATTAAATCAGCAAAGAGGAAGGCTCCAGCTAACATCCATAAAAGAGAAGGACCCTCACTAGTCATGCCTCAGCATGGCTTTAAAAAGCCGATCTGTGAGAATAAGAACAACACTGTGCTCTGCCAGTGGTAACAACACAGGGTGTGTTTTCACACTCCAGATCATATCCACCCAGTGGGTCAGTAAGCTGCTGAAATATAACTGCAGAGACATTAATAGGAATGCCATTTGCTCCCAATTCGACAAGTTAACTCCAACAGCAGATGGTGGAAAGATGGCATCCTAAAGCGAGAACGGCTGCCGCAGACAGCTCAGGTACCCTCACGACTAATTAATACTGTATGTTGACAACATGAGAAGAATGACAGAATCTGTTGTCGCATCTCTGCATTGTGTGCGAAATTCTCTGGTGAGATACAAAACCTGTTCGTGACTCATCAACAAAGTGGCGGACATTTACTTCCCAAGTTAGGCAACTCATTTTTCTGATCTGGCCATCTCTAATCGGAAACCCTCATCTTCCTCTCAGATCTTCTCCCTGCCTGGTTCATTTACTGTCACTGCATCTCCAGTATCACCAGGAGAAAGGCAGAAAGCCCTGAAGGGGGGCAGGCAATCACTGGGTTGCTGAAAGGAAAGATGAACAGAGAGATAAAGGAGAAGGGGAGACGTAAATGAAATTTCCACAGCTTTGAGATGACCCAGTGCCACCCAATAGTAGGGACGGTGTGGTTTCCAGGTGACTCCTTGCAAGTCAAGTTTTCTATTAGCAAGGAGAATTGGTCAATTTAGAGGTGTTCCCCTGGATGTTTCCTGATGATAGACGGACATGAGGCTCAAGGAGAAAGAGAAAATAACCTGTCCAGGTAATCAGGATGATGTGATAGCCCCAAACTAACCACTTTGCAGGCAATCATATTCTGACTGAACCTGCCAACTGGATCCCCAGACCCCACACCACCCCTCAGATGCTCAAGGACATCGACACAGTTATGTGTGCACACTCCTGTCTCGATTGTATAATCTATACTGCAGGCTTGGTTAAAGAAATTACCAGAGCCCAAACAAACTAACATCTATCAGAAACCAGCTAAGAAATTCAGCCAAATCTGCTGGCATGCGTGATGTAAATATGGAACCTCTCTATGTGGAATACAGCAAACTCATACAGATTTATTTTGGGGAATGTAATTTAAAAAAAGAGAGACTGGAGAAAAACTGTACATAAAAAAAATATAGTTAATAGGAGGTGCTCAGACCTCAAGCTGATTTATTGGTCCAGGTGTTACTAAGATACAGCTTAGCAGTGCAGGAACACCACTATGGTAATATTTGCACTGCATAAGAGAAGAAATGGCCTGAAAGTGTCAGACTGAACACTGCTGAGCTAATCAACAGTCTGAAAGTCATAAAAATGAAGAACTGTGGTTTGTTCTTCTTGTACTCAGAAGAGGATTTTTCTGAGAAAACATTAGAAAAGTGAAGAAGAACGCCCACTGAAGTGGTTATAATGACAGGGAAAGCCAGAGGTTGCCTCGCATTCAGTTCATGTCTTTGAATGCATTATTTGCAATATTTACACCCTTTCTTTGTAGTTTTGGATGCTTTATAGCAAACTACACTAAATACAAAGATACATTATATTTGGCTGGAAATGTCATACTGGACATTTAACAGTTTATTTATGGAGAATTGTAAAAATTGACTATAGATTTTTTTTTTATGACTCACATTTAGAACAAGCTTGGGTTTATGTCACATAATTTTCCAGATTTGAGCTCTATATTCAGAGACTAATTAAATCCTCTGAGAGGATCAAAGTGTTTATTAGGGTTCAGAAGCTGTTAAACAGAAGAAGAACCCTTTGTTAAGTGTTGAGGTGGCAGCATCATGCTGAGGGACTGCTTTAAGCCAGTGGTGCTGATGCAGTGCACAAAGCTGAAAATACTCCATGGAATATGTTATCTTGTTTTGTTTTGGGTTTAAAAAAAAAAGCCACACATCCTCCAAACCCTGGACAACAAGCTGATAATCATGAGATGAGAGGAGTGGGTGTTTGGAAAAAAGCAATGCCATGAATCACGTAGTGACTTCGTAAACAAGTGGCATAGAGGAAGAAATGTGCATGAAAGAAACACACAAAACAAAAAACTGTGTGTGTGGGCTCATCCCTAGGTCAGTTACAAAGAACTCATTATTTGTATTGTTAGGGCCACTCCCCTCGCTAATTTGCATGACTAGCTGCAGTAAATTGTAAAACTGGAGTAGGAAATTTTACGCTTTGAAAACATTTAATTTATATATACCGTTTACATAAACTGGAAATTAAGCCAAGTGGCATTAATAAACACTGCATGTTAAATACCATTAATAAAATGGCTTTCAACAGGCCAAGCAAGTTTTACATAAAAATATAGACTGACTGCACATTTTGCAAATCTCTATATTGCCTCACAACCACTCTCCTGCTGTAAACTGACCTGAAAAACACCTTTAGGACCCTGCAGCTTGGCTTTTACTACAATTTGAGCTTCTGCTGTAACTCTAGCCTGCTACATCAGTATAGCTTTCATGGGCCTGTCGTTTGTCTCAAGTGAATTTGCAGCTTAAATAACATCAGCTTGGCAGCTTTCTGCAGGACATGTTCCTAAATATGAGAAATGCATGTAAAACTTTCCTTTATAAACAGCAAAATCAGCAAAGAGATGACCCATCCTGCTTTAAATAAAATTCTATTCAAATTCCACCCTTTTCCCGCCTGTTTTAAACGCCAGAAACATAAAATGCTGTGCTACAAATATTATCCCTGACTCTGAAATACATTAAAATGCCTTTAGTCTATGTTTACTTGCTATGAAATTAGAAACGCTAGATTCCCTTCACACCGTTGACATTTCTGCAATCGCTTGGGTGTGCCAAATGCACAGGGTAAACAGCTTTTTCCAATGATTCTGACTGCACAAATTACTAACATTCTACCGGTATTACCAAAGTAATTTCATGCAGGGTTAGTCTGATCTACCACCAGGAAGGCTCTTGTTTGCAGAATAAAGATGTAACTAGGTTTTACAAATTTATGTTTTATAAACTGGAAAAAAAAACTGCTCGTCACACTGATCAATGCGTTTGGTTTAAAATCCAAAAGCACAGCTTCTTTATTATGACTAATAAGATAATAGAGAAAATGCTGCAGATAACATTGTTCTTATAATCAGCATGGCGGATTATTTTAGCAGCAGTAGGAACTCTTTTCGATTTTCTGTTTAGAATAAAAGCAAACAGATCATGTTATACTTTTATTTTGAAAGTTTTGTGCTTTTTTTTTAATCAAACATTTTTGAAGCATAATAACCCAGTAAACACCCATCTCTAACCTAAAACCCACCACCCTGGCACACATCATTTGACCAATGACCTTCATCTCATCATTTTTCCTATTCCAGACAATTTTAATTTCGACTTGAGGGGGTGTTATTGCCCTGCTTAAAAGAAACTGCATGTTGCAGATTGTGAATGGAAACACCACTTTACACTCCTGCTTCATAACTACCCCTGTAAAGCTTTTATTGTGGGATATTTTCCTCTCTTTAAAGAGACATTATGAAGTGTTGACTGAAAAAAAATCTCTTTACAATAGCCATTTTATTTGACCTTTTAAGACTAAAACCTTGTTTGATGAATAGACTGACACCTCAGTAGTTCGGCATCAATGCATCTATAAGCCTGTAGCCTATTTTCCTTAATTTCATTTATTTTGGAAGTTCACGCATTGTTCAGCAGATGCGAGGTCTAGTGTGTCAATGTTAAATCAGCCCAACCAAGCAAACAATCACATTTTTATATTGAAGATGGATTTTCTGGATACTCAGAAGCTACCAGCTTCCACCTCAACTCAAACACTAATGGCAAATCTGGGCAAGGTGGAAAAAAAAAAATGGTTAAGTCGGTGAGCGAGTTATGACAAGAGCTGCAGAGCTGCAGTTCTGTGTTTTGGCCACAGGTGGCAGTATAACTAGAAAACTCTAATCTGACTTTAATCTCATTAAAGTCGAATCAATTTTTAAGAAAAAATAGGGAGAATAAACTAGAGATGGATTTGGATACAAATCGGAATAGATTCAAGAAACAGGTTATTTACTTTTCATATTATTTCCAATTTCCAAAAAAACAACTTCAATGAATAATTTCAATGGGATCTTAATTGATAAACCAATTCACATAAAGACCACATTATTAGGTAGAAATTTATAAAAATCAAAAATGGTATTTACAAAAAATTTTATGAAACCTTTATGCTAGCTTTGCACATCTAGAGACAAAGCTGCTGCTCTTTTGAAAAATAGTCTAAAGCTGCAAGGAGAGCGTGAAAAATGGACGCAGAATAAATTAGTCTTAAAGCTCCAGTGTTTAATAATTACAGAGATTTACTGACAGAAATGTAATAAATTATACATGAGTATATTGACATCTACAAACTTCTCAATCTTTATCTTTATGTTACCTTAAAAATAGCTATTTACAGTTACATAGTAGCATCATGCTCTCATTTACGGAAGCAGCTACAGTATCTTTGTGCTACGGCAGCTCAGAGCTGACAAACTATTGACTGTAGAGATTGCAATTACGCTCAAATGTGACTGCGGCAAGTTACACCTTTATAAAATCTATATCCTATACTATTTTTAAAATGTTAAATGGAAACAAACCTTGTCGTCACTTTATAAGAAAGGTGTTGTGGAATTTGCCAATTTGGCATTTGTGCCACTCAAACCAAATTTAACTTATGCTTGTTAGTGAAACATTTAGATTAGCTAGCCTGTTGATTATCACCGAAAGTAAGGTCAGCACTTTAAAAGAGCTGGGCCACCTCTGACTATCATCAGGATATCATCTGTTGTTATTTTATGAGTGCTAGCTTTCCCAATAAAAATTCCCCATAAAAATATCCAATGTGGATATTTTGCATATTAGTACATGCATTGATTATACACATATTCGTTGACAGCTTTGTTTTCTCTGTCCGTTTTCATTTTTGCAAGGATTAATAATCAGAATGCCACTATGATTATTTTCACCAATTTAATTTTGTTAACGGAATTAATTCAGGTGAATATTTTATTTTCCATTTACATTCTGTACTCGTAATTTTCAGATGTCAGAAAAAACAGAATGAAAAGTTTATAGTTTGTGATTTTTTTTATAACCTCATCCAGCTTTAATCTATCACAAATCAATATCCCTGACATTTTTTTTATTTGTTTTCTTTTGTTCTTCATGACCACTAATGTTTCTTGACATCTATATAATCCCTCAGAATAAAATAGACACACTCATAACTGAATGCCAAGGTACTTAAGGAGTAGTAGCAAAGGCAATAAAATGTAAATGCATGTCACCATTTTCCTATCTTTCGATATGTAAAGAAATTTCTAAATAATCCTTCTACTTCTTAATAAAGCATTTATTTGAAAGAGTCTTTATAATCTTAATGAAATAAATATAATTTTGTGGTTTGAACAAAATAATGAATAGATTGAAGGGGTTAAGATGTCATAATAACCACTTGATTGTAGAACAGTAAATCTTGCAACATTAACTGAATATAAAGAATAAAAAAAAAAGAAAAAAAACAACTTCCATCTAGTCAGCTTGAATAAATTCTAGAAAGGTATTAAAACTCCTCTGGCATTTTCATTACCTTGAAAAACAAAACAAAAAGAATACATTTTGTGAAACAAGATAATGCAGCATCATGGAAGAGTTATGAGCCAAGTGGGAGTAAGGAGACAGACAGCAAATATCACACTTTATTCATATCCTTGTAGGGTTAGTGACAGATGGAGACAGCAAGTCGCTTCAAACCAGTTTTGACAAAAAAAAAACAAAAAAAAAAACAGCAATTCAGTCCAATTACTCTCAGAGAAACAAATAACAGCAGAGCATTCCTCCTCAGATCTAACTAAATACAGCATAAATAATAAATGTGATATACAGAATAAATGAAATTTAAATTTCTAAGCCTGGAGATGTTTTTCTGATACAGCTCACTTGGTGAGATTGACGTAGAAGCTGCTTCTTTTATTGGCAAGTCTAAGAGAACGATAACCTTCAATCCCCCTTTGTAAAAAAAAAAAAAAAAAGGACATTTTGATTGTCTGGAGCGTTTCCTTGGCAACAGCAGCACAGGGGGACTCTAACATCAGCTCCAGGAACCTGTACCTGTATTCTTGTTTCATACCTGGAAACAGGCACCTGTGTATCATGAGAAGATGATACACAGGTTAGGAGTAAAGTATTGTCTAAGGCTGGAATAAAATGGAAGCTGCTGTGGGCTGCTGATATGGGGTGTGTCCGAAAAACCACCCTAACCCCTAATCCCTCAATCACTTTAAAGAGCGGGTTCTATATAGTGGACTTTATAGTGAACTCAGTTAACTGACCGTTCAGAAAGATGATGATTATTTTTTGCTTTCTGTTGGGAATGTAACTCTCCCACGCGGTGCCTGTACCCTTCGTACAACAAATCCCATGATGCTTTGCAAAGAGAGCTCTCGCAAAGCAGTCAGGAATATATCTGCTCATCTAGTGACCAGCGATTATCACTACTTTTCAAGGTGCATTTGTGGGAAATTTCGAGTCCACTTCTTTTTCAACCTCTAGACCAGAGGTCAAGGATTGGCAGAGCGGGGTCCACATTGTGACCCACCTGCTGGCTAATCTGGACCCAACCTGATTTAAAACACTTAGAAATTACTGCATATTGTCGAACAACAGTGTCTAACTTCACTTGCGCCGCTTCTCCTGTTAACATGGTGAAAGAACGTGTGGAATGCTGGAAGAACTGCGGTGAACGGGTGACAGAATAGTGAAACAGTGTGCTCAAAGTTGACCCTGCACATTTTAAGTATGTTTGGCTCAACCTGCTGCTGTGAAGCAGGATTTTCCACCATGAACATAATTGAAAATAGATAACGATCCAGGATCACGAATGAACATCCTGATATGTGCTTGAGAAGGGCTTTGTCGCCATTCAAACCCAGTTTAAAAAGCCTTGCAGGGCAGCATAAATCCTATTTCTCTCATTAAGCCATAAATAAGAAGGATAAAAAACGGTCAGGTCAAGTGTTTTATAAAATATATTTATCAGGAAATTGTGTATATACCAGACTTAATGACTGTTTTTCTCTACTTAAAAAAACATTTTAGATTTTAAAATAGAAGATGTATAACATGGATACATAAAAACCTAATTTCATTTCAGTGTTAAATTCTGTTTAAAGTAACAGATTATACGGCAATTAAAAACGTCTCCGGACCTTTACTGGTTGTTGATTTTCATTATTCGGACCCAGCTAATTTTTTATATGGTTACCCCTGCTCTAGATGTTCAGACACTTATCTAAAATGGCATGATCACTATATAGTGCCCTATATAGGAATGATGTTCGGACACAGTCATGATGTGTGTCTTTGACTGTTATTCCTAAACTCTGCTCCTCAAAGCCAGGATGGTCCCTGGGTTAAACACTAGAGAAGTAAGAATAAATAAAAACAAAAAACCTTCTTTCAAATGCCACACAAATTTGTTGATTCAATTTGTTGATTGGCCGAATGGTTCTTAAATGTTAAAAAAAGAAATTATAGGCAAACATTCATGTTATTATCTTGTTTTTAAACCCGTATTCTTTAGTCATCCTGCTCCAGCTGCAACAGAGCAACACCAAGATCTTGTGATGTTTTCCAGAGATACATTATCATTCAAAAAAGAAAAAGGAAAAAAAATATTGAATTGCATTATATATTGTATTTATGAATATATCATTACACATATTATGATAGGATACATTTGCTGTTGCAGATGATGCTGTTAAATCTCCAATAAGTAGAGCAGAAGCCAGCTATTTTTATCTTCTCACTTTTTGAAAATAGATTACGATAACTTGCCGTTTTAGGTCAGAAAGGATTTCTGACATAACTTTTATTAGCAAGAGGCCAGAATAAGGGCATTTGCTTTAAGGCAGCATTTTACACACATTTTCTTAGCATTTGAAAAAAATGTCTTTAAGAAAGTAAGACTTGGCTTCATTTTTTTATCCTTCGACAAGGTTCTAACAACTGTTTGCTATAATTCTGGCCATTCCTCTTACAAGAACTGGTGTTACGAGTCACCTGGCTGACTTTAAGTTTCATCTCCGTCCACAAACCTTTATGAGACCAAGCTCACAGTTTTGCAATTTCCAGCACAATCACTTATCTCAAAAGTTCAACTTCCTGGCAAATGTCTTAAGATATGTTTCAATAATTCCAATAATGTTTTTCAGTAGTGCAGCAGTCCATCCTACCACTGAAGCAGCATGAGTAAATACTATCAGTTTTCTAAGCCAGAAACATAATGATAGTTGTTGGCTGGCCCTGGAATGCCTCCAGCTTCCCAAAGAGAAGCTGGAGGAGGTGTCTAGGGAGAGGGAAGTCTGGGAGACTGTTGCCCCAATGACCCAGCCCTAAGAGGAGTACAAGTAAGGGTGGTCGATGTGTTTTTTTTTTTTTTATAGTTTAATGATTCAAGTATGATAAAATCTACAAGTTTACCAGAAACAAAACCCAATAAAAAATCTGCAGAAACCATAAGAGAGGAGACATGATTCTGGATGATGGAAATAGCTTTTCTAAATAGGAAAATTTCAAGTTTGGACTTTCTTAAATTTTTCAGTGAGATTGTAATAGTTCAAGTAACTGTTAAGTCATTGCCATTTTGTCTTTGATTTTGTATATTTCTTTTCTTTAGACACCATTACCAGGCTTTCTTGTTTGTTTTTTTATTCCAGCAAACAATTCATTCAGATTTCCAACAATGTAATATAACATTGCTGCATGTTGGACATGTGGACACTTTTTAAGATGAAGATAATGCACATTTATAAAAAAGGCCGGTTATGGCTTCAGAGAAACGTTGCGAGAAAGAGAGAGAGGCGAGAGGCCGGGTATTAAAATCAGATTTAAATCCATGTTTGCACGCCTCGCCACACAAGACAGTTTGCATTTGTGAGCAGAGAGGAACACTGCTGCGCTTGTTTGTCCCTCTCTGCGTGCATGTATGGTATTAAAACAAGGCTGTTGGATGTAAACTTAGACACAAAGGGCCTACATTAGCGGAGTATCACGTGTTGTTTGCTGAGTTGACAGGGATGCATCCTGCAGCTGTAGTTGGAGTTAACTCCAAACAGCAGAGAGAAACCAGCTTTCTGTAATTTGTCCTGCTTGGTATGCTATGACACATACTTTCACCACTAGTCAGAATCTCTTCCTCCACAATGGCCAGCATATAACAACGCCCAAGACCGTCTCCATGGAAATACATTTTCCAACATTGTTCCATGAACCTATTTATAGTTCAGCGGACCACCAGTCAGCTAATATGACGTGCAGTACAGTGAGATATTATTCCCACTCCAACCTTAAAGGCTTCACGCAAACAGCTGACTAACAATCCCCATTCTGACAGGAGTAAAGCAGCAGGTTTTGGAATAAGCTCACATGTGCATCCCTGTTCACATATCAGGCTGATGCAAGAACCAGCAGAGCCTGCACAGGCAGAGCGAGGCGTGCAGACAGACAGCAGGCAGCGATGTTGTCCCTGACCCCCTCTGACAGCACCGCTGGTCTGCTGCTCTTTAAGACTCGCGTGTTGAATGAAGATGAGGAAACCACAGATGCCTTTCAGTTCGGCAGATTTCCGCCACAGTCTTCCTCTCAACTCACAAAGTCAAAGTAACCGGCAGGAACACGTTTTAACACCCTGAGAAGTGTCTGTTATAGACAAAAATATTACTTTGGGAGATAAACCAATACAAACTTGGGTCTCTTTTTAAAATTGAAAAAAAAGGGTGCATGGTTTTCAACTTTTTACAAATTACAATATGAAAACTGCCTCTCTATGCAACATGCTTCCCTGTTACACCTTAAAAACCTTACTAAACCTAACCCTTTACATCTCAAAATGCACCACCCCAAGGATGGCAGCTGGTGGTGGCAGCATCATGATGTAAAGATGCTTCAGTGAAGCCAAAAATAGCAGATGGAAAGAAGTATGCAGCTAAATTCAGGGAAACCACAAGAGGCTGCAAAAGACTTGACATTTGGAAGACGTTCACCTGTCAGCTTCGATAGAATGGCTAGTCAGAGTTCATACTCAGTTTAGTGTGAGAATCTGTGACAAGACCTAAAATGTTAATGTTCATGATGCCCTCCAATCCCATTAGACTAAATTAGCTAGGGCTACTTAGCAAAGAAGCATGTGTAACTGTTCGGTGTGGGAAGCAGGCGGAAACATACCCAAAAAAGAAGCTGAAACAATAATTACACCGAATAATAAAAATCTCTGAAGCCCTTTAAACAATAGCTAAGAACAAATCATCCACACCAACTTTCATTAGGGGATATATTAAGGGAGCTCCTATTACATTTAGTGGGTATGTATAACCTGCAAAAATTGCTCTAAAGGCTATAAATACTGATGTGTCCGTTATTTGCTGACACCCAGCACTTGTCCCTTCTAAATTAATTCTTTGTACTGATCCATCACATAAATTTCCCCATAAAACTCCTTAATACCTAAACGACAGCCTCAAAAAAAGGGGGGAAAGCTTAACGTGAATGAATACTTATACAAAGCGTTGAAAAAGGAACAAACTTACAGTAAATAAAATAACCGGATGTTGCCCTTTGACCTAAGAGCTTGGTTATCTAATTATGATCAGGCTAGTATGGCTGCAGTACACAGAGAGCACAGATTAAGCCTTGTAAATAAGGGCTGCATCTTTGTGTGTGCAACCAAAAGTCAGACCTCGAGGGAAAAGTTCTCCCTGCTTCGGCTGACGTCAGCCTTCATGAAATGCCAAGCTTCTCCTAACCAAAGAGCACCTGCACAATAAATAACAGCTACTACAAACACCATGGCAGTAACTCAATGACCGAGAACAACAATTACGGATGTCAACTTTCATTAATAAACGCACTAACTTGCACTGACTCCTAATAGGACTGCAGGACTCCGCCATTTTATTCAAATGAGAGTGTTTCAGCAGTGCTGCTACTATTAGTATCGATTAGCTCATTTCTTGCAGCGAGTCTACACTCAAGTGCTTTTTTCCTTCCATCAAAGAAGCAACACAATAGAAAAAAGTTGCTTTTTTACATCAGCCAGAGGCTACCACAACAATGAATCACAGAAACTGAGATATTTACAAAAGCATTTTACACAAACTACCAGTACCTCTGAACAGGGAAAAGATTGCACTTTACAAGACAGAGCTTGGAAATGCATTCAGGGCTTATGGGCTCAAATCTTATTTAAAAAGGAAGAACAGAGAAGCAACAATCAATCTGGGAAAGATTGTAGACTGCCAATTAGGAAAAAAACATCCTTTGATCAGTGATCAAGGCTTTGGTTCATAAAAGCAACAAAACAAAGAACACCTTCCACACAGAGTCTACATATGCATCCAGTAACATGTTCATGTTAAAACCTTTTGGACTTTACTAAGCATCTGTTAATTTTCAACAATATATTTACTATGATGGAAAATAAGATTTCTTTATTTTTCAATCAAAGTGAAAAATCTGCTTCTAAAGCATGGTATGCTGGACATCATTAGAAAATAAAAAATTAAGAAGAAATAGTTGGCCAGAACCAAAAGAAAACTAAGTATAGGTAGATATTTCTCTAATAAATGCATTTATTAAACTTTATGAGCACCAATTTAGTGTCTGGATGGATTCTATGGGACTTAAAGAGACCTAAGATAGCTGTGATCAGAGGGTCACTCACAGTTATAGAGTTTGGGAATGGTAATACTTATATAAACGTTCTTCCTTCAGGTGGAACAATTATACAAAACATCACTGCAGTGATTTCTAAACAAAACCTGAAAGTACAAATTTCTGTTTATGGTGAATTTTCTCTAAAAGTCCCCGTTTCCCCCCAAGGATGGTTAAAAATGCTTTTGATTTAGTTTTTGTTTGTTTGTTTTTTAATAATCTGAAAATACAAAGACTGACCACTTCAACTGTAAGAATATGTAGTATATTTGCTAGAGTTTAATGGTGCAATCTCTCTGCCAATGGTTGTGCTGGGTTATACATAGTGGATGGGATACTATAATTCTTCAACTTATACATTCAAACTAGTTTCATAATAAATAAGGGAAGCCAATACTAGACTTCTGGACTTGAAATACGTAAAAAAGCTGTAAAGGTCACATAAAAGCATGGTCTGTTCAGGGAGACCAACTAGCTTAAATGGACTTTAAATCAAATATCCAATGAGAATTACGCCACAGAGATAACTGACTGTTAATTGAATGTAAGTAGAGGGTATTGCTGCACAATACACCAAAACACAGTCATTGTTGCCTTATAAGTGAATGCCACATCACAATCGCCAACAATTGGTTGGATGCAGTATTAGGAGTTTATTGTTTCCATATTCAGGCATTCCGGCTTTTCATATCATTAATATATGGAGTCAGTTGGATGGAGATCAATCCCTTCACCAGATGGACATCTTTAAAAGATGAGATGCACTCATGTAAAATGGTGAGAACACTAATGGTACACTATGTCCACAAAATGAATTAATATCACAATTTCCAGCTGCAGTGCCGCACATAAAGATTTCCATAACACTTTGAAGTCCTAGAAGGGGTGAGTTTATATATATTAAAATATGGATAAATAATAATTAATAATAATTTCAGTCCTCTGTGATGAGGTGATCCATCATAATCTTTAAGCATCCAACTCTAATTCCATCCCATGATGTGTGGGTGAAACCTTTCATTTTTTATACATTTACTGAAACAATGTTTATCCCTCCAGACTTTCCTGTCATGCGTGAACCCAGAGTTCTCCAGCATGTCTATTCCAATGTGAGTCTATCATCCTGTAGTGACACAGAGGGTTAATTAAAACTGACCAAGCTCGACACTCAGCCCCCTGATTCATTTATAGCAGTTAAATAGCTAGTTTTTCTTTCTTATTAAGAGTCAGGTTCTGCACGAAAATACAAACATGACTGCACGTCAAGAATCCCACCTCAACTATATTAGACAGA
This sequence comes from Cyprinodon variegatus, assembly GCF_000732505.1. Classification (NCBI taxonomy): domain Eukaryota; kingdom Metazoa; phylum Chordata; class Actinopteri; order Cyprinodontiformes; family Cyprinodontidae; genus Cyprinodon; species Cyprinodon variegatus. The sequence goes on from NW_015151859.1 coordinate 47,924, forward strand.
GGTTGCAACCTCGATTGTAAAAAAAAGTCCTGTTGCCTAGTCTCTCAGGTGCTGCTAATCACATCTAAATAATACAAAGGAACTCCAGGGGTTTAAAACTCATTGTTTAACAGAGGTGTACACCTTTTGTTTATCTTCTCCATGGTGAATACCCCGTGCTACTGTGTCCTTGTGTCTGCCATGGCAGCACTTCAATCTGGGTAATTACAGAACAAATAGAGCGCGCATTGAGCACAACACAGAGCCTTGCTTCATGGGGATCATTTACTCTGTGGATGTGTTCCATGCCAGTTCACACTAAGTTAAAGTCTAACTTCTTGACCTCCACTGGTGTAATTAGGCATTCATGAGTATCCGTTTCCAATTAGAGACATGTAAAGCCAGGCAGAGAGCTGCAAGATGAAGCAAAGAATTCAAATGTGGAATTTGGGAGTTTCCTGAAGTCAGAATAAGGCATCGCTTTGACCCACATTCCCTCTCAAAGTAAAGATCCAAACACAACAATATTGCCACAACACTCTTTGTCCTGTTTAACCATGAGCCACCCTCACGTCCTTGGTAGATAGATCACCCTGAAGAGCATAATTAGTTCCCTGAAAAAGAAAAAACTTAGGAGAACACACAATCTAGGCCAGCGTCTCTATAGGATCCCCATCTAAATATGTTGAAGAAGAGCCCTGTGATCCTTTGGGCCATGTAGCACCAATCAAAAACTCTGTAATGTCTATAGATTCCCAGAAAGTGACAACGTCCTTTTGCATTCAACATTCTGAGCATGGCTAAAGGCACTGCCAGGTTATGGCTGACAGTCTTTAAATGTTTTAAATATTCCCTATGATTGATGTATAATAGAAAAGGCTAAGGAAGAAAAAAGAATTATACGGAAAGTAAAAATAAAAACAGTATTTGGTAGGTTGTTTCATAGAAAGGAAAATCAACTAAGAGATGTGAGTCTCTCTGGCATAGTTTGTAAAAATCCTAGGATATTCAGTCCAAACCGATATAGACAGATGTAGTTTTAATTAAAAGAAAAAAAAACTCTTCCCTGCAGTTTATAATTTTGAAAAAAAATACCAAGGTAAGAGGAGACTGTGGCTAACAGTTCAAATGCAAACCTCATCCTGGCTGAGGAAACCAGGGAACATCATGAAGCTGGGCCAGAGAGTCAGGCATTGAGGGAGCAGGGGGGTTGCTTTAGAGGAATATTTTAGCGATGTTATAACATTATCATTATTAGAGTTGAAAAACATCCTTAGCTTATACAAATCTGTGAAAACCGTACCAAAACAGGTTACTTGGACAGTGTTACTACCCCCTAATCTTGGTCTGGTCCAAACAAGAAACACTGGAGACGCTTGCCTCGGGGAAGTGTTGGCCGAAGGGAAGAGTGTTCGCCTAGTGGGTTAGAGCGGTGCGCTTGTGCTCTGAGAAGGTTGTAAGTACCCAGTTAGAATCCCACAGCCTCCACTCTGGGTTCGTGAGCAAGACCATTAACCCCCCCAGGTGACGCACAATGGCAGCCCACTGCTCCCCAAGTGATTGGGTTAAATGCAGAGGTAAATACCTCCAATGTGAGATCAATAAAGTTAAATTATTGTACACCCAGAGCTCACTGGAGGTACTAAAGTATGTTCTAGAACACCTTGGGGAAAGGGAAGCTGAGGTTTCCCACTTGATCTATTACCTTTATCTGGGATAAGCTTGTAAAGCTCCTCTTGCTATCCATTGAAATTATAGGCTACAGCTGAAGAAGAATAACCTTTTACATGTTTATGGTTTTAGGGTTGTGGACAACCCTGATATGTCCTGAGCATCATTTTCTGCATCAGATCTGTGCAATAGATCAGCAAGGCTCCCTGGAGTCCATTTTGGTTAAACTGCAACCTAATGAGGGACAATTGTGAAGTGAAAGACAAGCAATAGATTACCTATTATTCCAAGACATCTTGAAAGGACAAGTTGCCACATGCCTGTATGGAAGGATACATTCCTCCAACAATTGTGAGATTTCTCCATTGTTGCCTTTATCTGAGTCCGTAGAGAGCAGATAATTGTTTTCTGAATAAAACTCTTGGCTTCTAAAGTTTGATTAATGATCTATTCATTTCTGCTGACAGCAAGAAAAACTGCAGCTAGGTTCTCTTCAATGAAAGGAGGTGAAGCTGAAACCAGGGGAATCCTCACATAAGAATCCAAACGTCCTCTGAGCGATCCCCATCAAATAAATCCATCAGTAAAATAGGACTCAGTCATGCATGATGTTTCCTATTCCAATTAGGAGTTTCCTTGCTGTTGTTGGCTGGACTGGTTTCATCTCTCCTGCTGCTTTTAGAAAAGTGGTGAATTTTCTCCCTCAGGCTTGAAATCTGTCATGTTATATCAGTTAGAGGTCCTGCAATATTAAGGAAGTTGTAGAAGTTAATGGTTACTCTATCTATCTAAGAAACAACAGAGGCAATGTACGTAAAGATAATTCATATCAGTTTAACTTATTGGAAATTTGAAGAATAATGACGGTATAACAAATTTATTTTGTTTATTATCAGACAAAATAAATGTAATAAAATATAAATTTCTGTCCTTATTAATGTATGTGTTGTTTATCTTTCCTCCAAGAATAACCAAGGTGAAATAATATACATAAAACTTTAGAACAAATGAAGTTGTTAATTTTACCTCATCTAGATGTTAAAAGTGCAAAAAAAAAACTGACTTAAAAAAGTATAATATTTAATAAATTGATGGGCCTCAATTAAGGAAATGGGTTTTGCTGCTATTAATCTGTAAATTACTGTCTGTATTTTTAAGGCTAAACTCTTAGCAAGTAGAGTCAGTGTCTCTATACTTGGCAAACATCGATCCCTCTCTTGTGCTTTTATTATTTCACATAAACTTGGGTAAACAAGGGTACAAGCAATCAATACTTCCTGAAGCAGAGGTCAACCGCACCCTTCTCCTGCTCATTAGCTGCATGTTCAGGCAGACCTGATATTCTGCAGGACAAAAATCTCATTGTGACGAATTGCAGGGCGGCCACTTCAGTTTTCAGGTCTATGACCTTCAAATATTGGCAGATAAATCCAACAGGCGCCTATAACGGGGCCTTTCGAAAAGAGGCACAACTCAAATTAAGTCTTTTATCGATTAACTAAACAACATCAAATCATTAAAATGTAAATTTTTTTAATACAAATAAAAATAAGGACTTAAATATGTTTGCGAAAAGTGTAAAATAATTGCAAACCTACTGATTGAATCATTTCATGTAGCCTGCTTCTACATACGAGTTTATTTTTATTTGGAGTTAGCAGGCAGGGCTGTCAGTGCTCTCTTCAATGTGAATGGTAAATCTTTAATAAATATCATTTTTTAAAAAGGAAAAGAAAACCATAAATACCAGACTAAAAATAACAGATCTGTGCATAGCTGGTTTAATGACTGACCTTCAATTTAAATTAATGCATTTAGCACATATATTACGGATGATGAAGTCACTCAAATATTATAATTGTTCAGATTATTCAAAATCATATTAATTTTAGTTTTACGACAACGTAGGACATTTAGCACTCTATACATGCACAGCCTTTATAATTATTTATATTAGCTCCAAAGGTTTCAAGTTTAGGGCTCATGTGGATCAATGCCCTAATCCTTAATTTCTTTTTTTTTAGATGAATTTTTACAAATTGTTCGATATATATATAAATTTTTTTTTTCCCAAATGCTCAAAGAACAGAGACGTTTTACATGTTTTATTTGGGGACAGATTTCCAAATATCCTAGTAATGAGGCCAATCTCCTGTCTAAACGACATAAAGGGGGGGCGGCTGATGACCTTCAGGTTGTAGCCGCTGGCTCACCTGCCCTCCCAGCAGAGGCTCCAAACAGCCTGGTGAGAAAGTGGGTAACCAAGCGTTGCTTCCATCCATCATCACATTACACACACTGGCCCAGTTTAATGTCCTTTTCAGACTTGACTGGAGACACGCTGGGCCACACAGAAACAAGGGAAGCAGCTAATTAGATTGTGCCAATGGCTGAGGTTCACCAGTCGTTTAACACTTTAAGGGTGAAACCTTCCAGAGTGCTAATGAGGCCTTTGTCCATCACTCTAGTCTTTTTTTTTTACTATATGGCAACATGGCTTCAATAATCAGATACCATCATCCAGTTTGCATATAAAAGATTAACACATTAATTGTATCATACATTCATGGAGTACCTTCTTCCACACTCACTAAATAAAGCCCAGTAACCTGAGCTATCGTAACCCAAGATGATTCCTTTGACTACAGAGCAAACAGCTGGTGTGTGAGAAAGGGTATCATGCCGAGCAGGTGCTGTAATGTGATGGGCTGAGGGAGAGCGGGGAAATTAGGGGGGGAAAAAAACACAGGAGAAGCAGGACAAACAGAAGCCAGGAGATCTAGCAGGGACTGAGAGGGAGAGAGGAGGGAGGTTTTTCTATCGGCTCAGACAAAGTGGATCAGAATTGCTTTGTTTTCTGGAAGAAAAAAAGCTTTGAAGGGATGAAATTCATCTCTTTATACGCAGGAGGTAGAAAAGTTCTGCTTAACGTGTTAAAAAAAAAAATGCAATGTCATTGAAAAAAAAAGAAAAGCAATACTCTAGGTTATCAGATGTTTGCAAAAAATGTAATTTCAAGGCCCTGAACAAGTCAAGCTGGTCCAATCAATATCAGTCCAATTTCATTTCAGCTCATCTATCAAATCTAATCCATTACTTTCTTATAAAGTCAATTTCAGACCCAATAAAGAATAATTATATCAGATTTACACAAAAGAAAAAACAGATAAATGTTGTTAATTCTTTAATGCTAATTAATAGAAATCAGCAATCTTCCATTCTGCTTAAGCACTTGGTGACTGCAAGAAGAAGCCTGCAGCATAACCTGGTTATATAAACCCAACAAAAAAATTCATATAGAAATAGACCACATAGAAAGCACACAGAGAACAAGCGCACAAAATTAGCAATATCTTTGCTAATGCTCAAGTAAAGGAAAGACAAATTAAGAAACTAAAACACTGAGCCAGGGGTACTTTCTATGGAAAACACATAGGTAATGATCATTTCAATGCCTCTCCATTAGAGATCATAAACGTATCTGTTGTTTTTAATTAAACTTTTTGAATCCCTGTCCACCTGATGGTAACGACTGAAATCTGTAGAAGGAACAGGTGTTGCCAAAATGCTTATCTAGTTACCGTGTCCCACTAACTGCAGAGGATCTCAGTTACTTTAAGAAACAGGGTTTTTAAAAAAGAGGCAGGACAGAAATTCTGCATTGTGTGAATACGTTTTTAAAGCCACTTTAGAGAACAACGCTAACCTTGGACCTGATCAACATATCTTTGCAGTCACAGCTTAGCCATGCACACTGCTCACATCTGTCCACCTGCATCAAGAAAACAACTGTGTCACCCTATCAAGAGCATCTGCACACAAAGCAAATACCGTACCAACTTCAATCGTTTCCTTTGAACTCTCATTCAGCTGCTGACTGCAAACCATGCTTAAAATGAAGTTTAAAGATATTTCACTAATGAGAATGTTGAGAATGGTTAATTTTTTATTGAAAAGCTGTTTAAATGTGCTTAAAGTTTACTTTCTGTTTTAATAGCAGTTTGATAAAACATGAGACTTCTGGGAAACAGATCCAGATTTTTTCATTAGATGATCATCCAGCAAATATGAACCTAAACCTTTACAGTCTGGAGAATAAACATCGACACTTTTCATGTACATTGGAATAAACAAATTATTGAACCATGTTAATCGTTTCTATACAGTAAAGCAGCAGAAACGCTGATTAGGTTTTTTCTGGATGATACAGATTTTTCTACATTTTTAGACAGATTGGGACCAATTATCCTTCTTTTTCTAAATAGAATAACATAAGAAACAAATGTCCAGCACTTTTCTTGTAATGGGTTTGTGTTATGAAACAGAAATGATTATTACAATGATCAATTTAAAAAATGTCACTGTCTGAGGTTGATTGTGATATATTAGAGTGATACTATTTATTTCACTTAACTAGTATTATTAAAACCAATCTTTGACCTCATTAGAAGGTTTCGCTTTATTTCACATAGGAGACACATAAAGCAGTAGTTTCTCTTCGACAATGCGGGTGGCTAAACACTATTTTTCCTTTACTGCCTCATCTTAAAAAAAAACAAAAACAAAAATACTTCTCTAGGTCAACAAGATAAAACAAAGCCATTCTGCATGTATGTGTATATATATATATATATATATATATATATATATATATATATATATATATATATATATATGGTGGAATAAATCAAACCTTCCCTCCTTCCTGCCTCTCTCAGCTGTGCTTCTGGCTCTGTCTGTTCTTTGGTATCATGGGTTGATCTAACCTGTCGGCTGTGGGAACCCCCTGCTGTCAGACTGAGTCCAACAGGCTGACATCAGTTTGATACACGGGGCTCATGACACTTGGAATAGATTAATCAGTAATTACTCTAACAGTTCTTTGCAATGTTCATATTCCAGTTAGAAGAATAATACAGAGAAATATTCACCTGGAGTAAATGTGCTTTACTTACTTCTTTGATATTTACATTTCTGCATCCTTTGCCACCCGAAGTGTCGAAGAGAAACTACTGCTTTATTCTTGTACACCCTTTGTCTCATACTTGCAAAGACCATACAAGCTACCAACACATAATGGAGGAAATGATACTGATTAGGACCCACATATCTATTTACAGACATGAAGAGATATTTTATAAAACCTGTAAAAGACTTATCAGCTCCACTGTCCCAATCCATCCAGTTTAATCTAACTGCACTATAATGAAGGTTACGTTTTAACCAGCATTGTTATTTCCTGGTGTGAAAACTATTAGTATATAATAAACAGCAGCAAAGACACAGGCTGTGTTACGGGCTTGAAAGGAATATCTGTTCGGTAAATGACTCGCTTTGTAACCATCAACCTGTGCCTGAAATACTGCCCGATCACTTTGCCAGCAAATAGTGTGGGTCAGCTTTCTCTTCCACTCAGAGAAACTCCCTCTGTGCATGGTGAGACTTTCTCTGCGCGTTACCTGAACCGACCAAAGAGATCAGAACTCTACTCTCAAAGAGAAAGTAATGCATCATCGAAAAAGACATTTCTACGTGTTTTTCAAACCACCACTCCAGAACTTTTAGCTCAGATGTGGATCGAATAACAGAATCAAGTAATAAATGCACTAAATTCCGCATAAGAGATAATTCTACTGAGGTCAGAGGATGGATGGATGGATGGATGGATGGATGGATGGATGGATGGATGGATGGATCAGAGAAAAATAGCTTTAAACTGTTTTTAATTGGGTCCTTGCAGCTGTCAACTATCCCGCTGAGCCAAAATGACCCTAACCGTGAAATCCCGTCACTGGATCACATCAAAGTTTTTATAAGCCCATCTACCATATATGGTGTCTTAAACGGGGTCAGTAACCACTTTGTTTGCAAAGGGTGGAGTACATTAATGAAACCGTCAAGCTGGACGACGGGCTTATCAATCACTCAGCTACCTTATCACCTTCAGCAGATCCACAAAGCTTACCCTCACTCTCTTATCAGGCTAATCCGGCTAACTCCAGCACCGACTCTGTGAGCACAGCGGGAATAAATTAGTTTACTGCAACTCTGATTGGATTAAGACCAAGAAGTGAGCCCTGACCCTGTGACTCCGGCAGCTAAAGGCACTGGGCGCTCAGCTTTGATAAACAAGGCGGTTTAAGAGAAAACAAATCGAGGAAATGCATCATGAGCTGTTCCCCTGAAAAAAAATGAACATAAGATTGTCAGTTATATTTGAATAATACAGCTTTGAATGCTTATGCAATGAAAATAACTCCTAAATGTCAAAATGAGGGATTTTAAATGACAGCTGACTTAATAGAAATCTAGAGCAGAAGTCTCTGGAGTCCTTTGTCTGCTCTCCATCAGAACCATCATGGCTGAAACTGCTTTACAATATGAGCAGCATTCAGAGAAACTAACTACACACTCCAGGACAACTGTTTACTCATCCCTCTGTGTTTTTATAAGTACAGATGTGGAAACCGAGATTTCCTACTCCAGTTGGGAAGTCCCAGATGAATACAGATGCTTAGCTGTCACAAATTGACAGACCTGCAATAAAGAAGCAATGACAGCAACACTTCAATAGACTAAAGAGTCACTCTAGGAAAGAGAAACAAAACTGTAATATGAGGAGAGTGAAAGGAAATGAAAACTTTAAAATGCTGCCAAGCTAAGCAGCAGAGTCACTGATGGTTTAAATAGAACACATGGAAGACACAGTTATACCTCTCAGACTTGGACTAATCATGCGTAAAATTGTGACATCCTACTTAGTACAGAGTGAGATCAGGCAGTTCACAGGCTAATGAAATACGAGGACTTCCTGGAGGGGATTTGTTGAAGATGGTAGAAAAAAATATCTAAAGCGATGCTTTATTGAGCTTAGCTCTATCTGATACCCTTAGATCCCAATGCAGAACGGGACGGTATGAGAATCCGACAACATGATAACGCTCGGTAAATAGCTTTGACATATCACTGGCTAGGGGCTTTTAATTTGAAATAAAAAGCACAAAAAACTGCTACTCCTGCAAAAAAATTTAAAAAAATCATAAAACATAATTTAGCCTCATTTCTAAAAACAGTTGCACTTATTTTGATTTAGTAGGATAAATTTTGATAAATCCACTTGATTGAGTAATTTTTTTAACTAAAAATGGACCAAATATTTAAATTTTTACTATTTTTTTTCCCTCTCTAATATACAAAATAACATTATAAGTATGACAAAAAAACAATAGTAATTATAAATGGCAACAACTTCCTAAAATGCCTAAATAAGAATAATGGGTTTTAGTTTCCGCACCATGCTTATCTGTGCTTTTCACAACCAGCCAAACACTTCTTCTTGCAACCAAAGGAATGGCGTAAGAGCCTTGTTCCAGCCAGCTTGAATGGCAGTATGAGGTAAGTGACGGTGACTCTTCATGTTTTCTAACAAATGGAAATATTTCATAAAACAGAATACGTCTGTATTACAACTTGGGGAAAAAAGTGAAGCTACCTATTTTCAGCCAGCTGGGCTGCTGTGTGCAGCAAGTGGCAGGGAGGGAAAAGAATCAAAACATCCAGAACACTGATTGATCAAGTTTTGGTGTTTAAAATAGATTTATGTAATCAAATTAGTCTTTTCTTGAAAAGAAATGGATGGGAAAGTCTCATAGCCTTCTTTCATCCAGCTGACTGGTGGTGTGCAGCGGCGGCAAGGGGAGGCGCCGGTACTCGAGTTGAGGGGGGATGAGGAAGGATGGCATCCCCCTTCTTAAAAAAAAATCTTAAAAATCATCCCTCTTCTTAAATGACCATCCCCTGTGACATTTTATCACTGAGTATGTAAAGTGTCTTCTATATATGAACGATAATGGAAATAATATTGCCCTTTCGACATTTGGCGGGCTGTGTAGCTGTAGGGGCAGTGATAGCCATGCCAGTCCAGGGACTGATTGCAGTTCTATGGTAAGGTCCATTGATCAATGTCAATGACCGGCGAACCTGACATGTAACAATCACCCCATGCATATTGCTTTAGATTAATATACTATATAAATGAGGCAATGTCTGCTTCCAAAAAAAAAAAAAATCCACCATCCCCCTTTTTTTATTTTTATTTTTTTTTACAACTAGACTACTGGGCGGCACTGTAGTGTTAAGTCAGTCAGAGAAATCTTAAGTCATTTCAGCAACTTTTTTGAAACTCCATTAGAAGAAATGTAAACTTAAAAAAACATGGTGTGATGGAGAATGAATTGAAAATTTGGAGGGTGGGAAAAACTCCAATAACCTCCATGTTGATACAAATGCCCACATTGTCCCTAAATAAAAAACTGTAGAAGTCACATGTCTGATCAAAGTACATTTATCCATTTATAGGATGTAGAGTAGTGTTATGACAACCACCTGCTCCAGCCTCCCTTCTTTACAGATAAAGGCTCTGTGGACATTTTTGACTGAATCTAAAATTCCTAAATGAATAAACAAACGCAAATTTCTAAATAAATCTAGAAAGGACTGTAAGCTCCATGCTTGCAACACTTCCCTCAAATCTTTTACTTTCAAATTGATTTTCCTGTTGCACCTTTAACCCCAGAGGCTGTAAAAAACCTCACCAATAGAGTAACAAGCCACTGTTCCTTGATCACAATGATCTTCCTTTTCTATTATGGATCATGGTGAAGCTGCAAGTGCACCCACATCCACACAGTGTCCAGGACCTGCATGAGGTTGCAGGAAAGCCCAGGATCTCCCAGCAGAGCGGGGAAACACCCAGGGAGGGGAGAAAGCAGCCAGCAGAGTCTGACATCATCCAAGTGCGGGCCATGTTCATGCGACGCTTCAGATTCATGCGTGTACGCACAGTTTCTCCCCTCACAATGACGCAAACCCACGCACAGATGTGTAGTTTTCTCCTTTGGGTCATTATCCGGAGTTTCTGCTGCACCATCGGCGCTGCAGTTCACACAGATTGGACCATAAAACCAACCCTGTAACCCACTTCCAACCTAGTATGGCATCTAAAGCACATATGACAGCCAGACGTGGCCGTGCGTAATCACACCATCCACACATCGCACTGCAGATGCCGAGAATTTATCCAAAAATCTTCAACCTCATTCAGCGGTAGTAGGATTTGGTTGTGAAGTTCAACGGGGATTAAGCTGGGATATCTGGAGGCTTGAGTGGAACTGCAGAGAGTCTGGGTTTGGTGTAGTAAACGGGGCAGAACCAGCGGGGTGTCGCTTAAAAAAACTGCAATGCCTCCTGTCAAAACCGCGCGTCCCGGGGAGGATTGTTAACGCAGCAACAGCGGGCGGTTGACTCATCTTCAGCCTCACCTTTTTTTTCCGAGGGGAGAGAAATCAAGAGGAAGAAAGACAGCAGCGGAAAATCTTCAGGCTAGTTAGCTCTACTTCCTTAGCAAACCCCCCCCTAACCCAGCCAGCCAGCCATCCAGCCAAGCAGCGCTGCTTCTCTGGGTCCTTCTCTCCAGCCCCAACATTTCCGCACAGCCCTCCCTGCGCGTCCTGGGACTTACCGCTCTTATATGCCGCTGGTGCCGCTGTGAAGGCGAGACAAGTACAGGGAGGCTGCCGGCCGCCGCTCCGCTGCTCCGGGACAACAGGAGGACCGATCTGCACACTTTCGCAGCCATCTCTGTAGTAGTAAAAAAAAAAAAAAAAAAAAAAAAAAAAAAAAAAAAAAGGAACCCTCACCGGGTAGGAGATTGCTGCGGGCGGACCGAGACGCACAGGAGGGAAGAGGGAGGGTGGTAGGCGGGGTACGGGGCTGGACTTTCTGCAAACACATGCCCAGTGTTACACCAGTAAGCAGAGATTAAACAAAACTCTGACTGGAAACTCATTCTTAAAAAAAAAAAAAAAAAAAAATTAATAAATAATGAAACAAATATTTATGCAATCTAACATTCAGCAGCATTAACTCTGAAGAAATTAAACACCTTTATAAAAACCCTATATTTGCTGTAAAGCTTCTAATGATAATGAAGCAGATGTGATTCCAGTTGTTTATACATAAAATAGGTTTAGTGAGTTTTAGATAATCCTGTTGAATGGGGATATTCAGAACAAAAATAGGCTGGTGTTTTTAATTGGATAATGTCTTATTTGTAAAACCAGAAATGGAGAAAGGGAATCCCTCTCCAGCAGAGATGGGAAGTAACGAAGTACAAATACTTCGTTACTGTACTCAAGTAGATTTTTCTGATATTTTTACTTTACTTTACTACTTATTTTTATGGCGACTTTTTACTTCTACTCCTTACATTTTTACACAAATATCTGTACTTTCTACTCCTTACATTTTAAAAAATTGGCTCGTTACTTTAGTTTTGAATCATTTCAATGGAGTTACCGTTATTATTTTTCACGTCATCAATACCAAATTCAATCTAATTGGATGAGAATATATGTTGCATTTGACGCACCACTACAAGATGAATCGACAGATTCGGCGGTATTCATTAGCGGCAAATCATTGCAGCTTGGTGGCGGCGGCGTTAGCATAGTAGAATGGACGACGAGATGATTGAAAATGAACACAACGGAGATCTAGTCCTATTGGCAGACATCCATTTAAAATGTAGGCAACGGCATGAAAAAAGTCGTTTCTACTTTTACTTTTATAAGTAAATTTACAAGCCTTTACTTTGTTACTTTTACTTGAGTAAAGAAGTTTTATCAGTACTTCCACTTTTACCAGAGTATTTTTTAACACAAGTATCTTTACTTTTACTCAAGTACAGAAAGTGAGTACTTTTGCCATCTCTGCTCTCCAGCAGCCTTTAAGGTATAGAGCAGGTATCCCCATCCTCGGTTCTCGAGGCCCGCTGTCCGGCAGGTTTTAGAGGTTTCCTTGCTCCAGCACAGCGGATTTTAATTGAGAGCTGATTAACAGGCTTTTGGTCTACTGCAATCATTATAATCAGCTGTGCTAAAGCAGGGAAACCTCTAAAACCTGCAGGACAGCGGGCCTCGAGGACCGAGGTTGGGGATGCCTGGTACTGAGGACGATCTATTCTATTTCCTGGTGGATCATCATAATAAGTGGTCTTCCTAATTGTCAATCATTCCGGTGATATGTTTACGTAAGGGCGACCTACGTGCTTGCCCCCAGTTAGCTTTTTCTGCACATGCGCCCTTTCAGGCATATATTTGTGATGAGCTACTGTTTAAGCCGGTTAATGAAGCTCACCGCGTTTTTTTTTTTAAATGGCCGAGTGTCGTAAGAGAAAAAGTGTAAGAATAAAAGAAAGGTCTCAGAAGAGGCAAAGCATTATGGGATTTACTGTCACAGTGGCCCACTGTCACCATTGGATGCCGCTACCCGACAGCAGCGATTAATAACAATGAAGGCGCAGGCACCATGCGGAGGAGGAGGAGGAGTTACCTAACCAACAGAGAGTAAAAAGCAGTGATCATTTGTCCAAATGGTCAGTTAACTGAGTTTGCCATAAAGTCCACTATATAGTCCCCGCTTTATAAAGTGATTGAGGGATTTAGGGGTTAGGGCGGACGTTGGGACACGGTAAGCTTGTATGAGCGATGAGAACAGCAACTTTTCAACAGAGCGTGCATGAGGAGTAATTGAAGGCGTTCCCTCCCGGGAGCCGGTACACGGTTGTGCATGTGCTTTTTTTTTTTTTTTCCAAGTAGAGAGACTTTTCAAAAATTCTCCACAATACCTTTAAGTGCATTGCTCAGGTTTGCACTGACATGTAGCACAGGATCAATAACAAAACATCTCCACTGAGCTATAATAATCTAACCAAATTCTTTAACCTCTCCTTTTTTCTTTTTGTTTACCAGTCTCCTATAATGTATGAACCGGTGACATGTGATATACCCCGGGGTTTAGAAATCTGACTGCCTCCTTTCTGTTTGTTTAGATGGTTTCCCTTGGCAACCTTACACTCAGATGCTGCAGTGTGTATTAATTAACAATGTCAAATGATATGTGGATCAGTAAATCCAAAAAAGTGAGGATTTTAGAAAGCTCACTGCAACAGCAATGCTTATTATGGATTAGTAAGTAGAAGGCTTTTTTTCCTAATGATGACTGTGATAGACTAATTGCAATACTGGACTAATAGCAAATAGGAAAATAATTATAAAAACTGGCCAAGTCAGGTGATTCTAGAAGCGAGTTTATATCTAGTGAAGTTAATTCATTTTGACAGCTTTCCAAAGTAGCTTTAAACTGTTTAAACCCTTATTGTCTGAGTTTAATGTAGAGATGTCTATTTTTAAGATCTACGTTGCCACAGGATGATACATGCAAAGAATCATGAATGATTTGCTGTCAATAGCCAGAGAATCCTTTCGGCTGTCTAAAAATAGCCTGTCCTTCAAGTAGCTCGTGACTACGCTGTGCTCCACAGACAATCCGACTGGATCAGATCTAAGATATTCATGGCATTGAAACTGAAACTTTAAAATCAGTGTTTTTAAAAAAACAAGCAATGGCACGGAAGGTGTTTTTTTTTCTATTGTTTGTTTTTTATATAGAAACAGTGAACCCTTGCAAAAGCTGATAATGATAGTGGTACGAGGTTTTCCTGGAAAAACAAATAGCAAGGAGGCACCCCTCTGAGGAATTTGTATTGCCTAACCTGGACCAAGCCTGCCATAACGTCTTCCTCTGACACACCTGTGTTGGTCGAAGGAGAAACCTGACGCCACAATAACTCTTAGAGTAAACGTGTTGAGAAACTTTTAGGTTACCAATTTGTGTGATAACATGGATTCCTTATTATTACAATATTTATTAATATTACGTGTAATTTATTCTTAAGACAATGCAATATACCTAAAGATGGAGTCAATTAAAGGCTAACAGGGTTATGGTTATCTTGGTGTTGATTGTAATTCTGCTTTGTTTTTGTTTTTTCTTGCCATAACATAGTTACGTGTAATTTTTCCTAAACTCATCCCAATCCCCTCTTTTCCTTTAACAGTGCAAAGCATTTGATCCTTGTGGGAAATGCTATTTAAATGCAAATTCCCAGCCAAGGACAGCAACCCACTCAAGACTAGGGCTGCATTGGTTCAGAAAGTGAAAATCTCTGTGGGTTACCTGGCACACATACACCTTTTACAGTGCATATTAAACATGTTTAATGAATGCAGGCTTGGTTTGATTCAGCACAACATGCAACATCTAGCATACTAGGAAAGGTTTTCCAAAACACAAATTGTGAAAGTGCTCAATAGTTATTTATTTTATTCAATCATTTCATAACTTTCTAGTTTTTATTTATTTTTAATAGATTTTTGTGGTATTAAATGTGACCATCTGCCATGGGATACTCCTTAAAACTATCAGTAACATTATTATTATAAAGCATAATTTTAATATCTTATCACCTGTTATTTAAACTAGTGGAAGAGATTCAGCCCAGTCTTATCAGGTGGTTGTATTTTTCAAAATGAAAAGAATTGTAAAGCCGTCCGGTCTAATTAGAAATCATTAATCACATTCTTAGCTATATATGGGTTGGAGACCCATCTTATCTGAGCGGTGTTCAAAAGTGGAAAAAAAAGAAAATGTAATTCATACCTAAAGTTTAGTAGAGATCATAACCTAGAGAGGCACAAGTTCTTTTAAACCTTTTCTAAGTGCTTTACTCTAACAGCCTAATTTAAAGTCATAGAGATATTTTCACTTTGATTTTGAGATTTCACAAAGAGGAATTCTTTATAAAGTGAAGAACATTATGGACAAAAGTGAGCATCCTCTTCAGAAGAGTGTCTTCAGTCAGAGGGTTCTAAAATCCGACGCAAGACAGACCGATACAGAAGATCCTTCCTGTCAACAGCTATCAACACCAACAACACCTTTTTAAAAAATAACGTATGTGTTATTGCAACATTCAATTTCCCTTTGGGATTCATCAAGTATTATTTAATCAAATTTGAATTGCATTGAAAATGAATTTACATTAACAATTGCTTTAAAGTGTTTAGGGCCGCAACAATTGAGATCCAATGCAATTCAAGTTGGCTAAATCTGCTGTTGGAGATAGATTCTTTAAGTTAAATGTTTCCCCAATTTTAAAGCAATGACTCTACAATATGGTATAATCTCTTTTTTTTTTTATCCTTCTCTACTGGCATATTAAGGTTTAACAACAAGATGAAGTCATGGTGTAAGGAGAAAATTTGAGAACAAGATTAGGTGTGTAGGTAGGTTTGCATGTCTGCTTGTGCTTGCACAGGTTCATGCATGACTGAAACAGGGCTAAGCCTATAGTCTAACAGAAAAGGCAATCCCTAGCAGTGCGTCATTTCTGTTTCAACCAATTGGTTTGTTCTGTAAACTTGGTCTGAATAAGGAAGGGTGTCTTCCTTTTTTATGAAGCCCTACAGACTATGCAGAAATATGGCCCAGCTTTTGTCTACAAGTTATGTTTTGTCTTTCACCTCTTTACAAAGCAAGTTTGTGGATCAAGTTACACCAGTTTTCAACAGCCAAATATGATTAACTGGGAAAACACGTGCTGTTGCTGCAGAGACCCACAGGTTCCCTTATGTTGCTTTTCCAAGTAGCTGAATCAGTCACAGAGACGGCGACACTGTTCCTGATGAAAAAGAGTCACCAAAAACGCTCTGGGCTTTAGCAGGTTTGCTTTATCTTCTGTTCCAAGTTTGCACTGCCATAATGCTATAACAGCATGACCTTAATCAGCCAGCCTTTCTCTGGTAGCCACTCTAACACAGGAGTAGAAAACTAAAAACCTTACATTTACAACTCATTAACCTTCAACTAAAATGAGCAAATGTTAAATTGGATTCTTTGGTTGAGGAATGAATGAACCTATGTAACTTTTTAAGCCTAAGACATAAATCCTGAAACAAAATCTGCCTTGGATGGTGGATTCACTAAATATGTGTTTATATCATCAAGCCTCATAATCAACTTCTCTACTCTATATCTGTGGAGATCTGAAATAAGGAAATGAGGATTTGATCGTTTCTTCTAACTTTAGAGAGAGTATATTTTTTAGCCTCACAGGGGAAGCTCATACTGTACCTGCAGTTTATACCTCATTGGATTTAAGAGTAGCAGTGTAGGTTTTGTCTTGGACATGAAACTCTGGACCACATTTTTGCCCAGAACAATTGTTTAGGGTAGCATACGATAGTAGTACATCTGATTCATATGATTTGGGTGGATTTGGATAAGATTTATATAATATCCCTGAAGGAAAATTCTGGGCATGAAGCTATACTTGTTCCCAGGACAGGTTGTACTCCTTCAAGGCTGCCCCTGTTGCTTAATGGTTGCTCAGGTTATACAGCAGGACAATGATTTGAAGCAAACCAGGAAGTCCATCTCTCAATGGCTCAATTCAAACAAAAAGAAGGTGTTGGAATGGCACAGTTAAGTTCTGCTGGAAATGCTTTGATTTGAGCCTAAACAGGCCCTTTATACTGCAAAACCATCCAATCTGGCAGAATTAAAAGCAGGTCTGTGAAGACAAGCAAGCCAACATCCCCTCAGAGCAATGTGGGGCTGAGAATCTCTTTGCATCACCCAAAATGGAGAGTAATGATGAGGAATTGGACGCATTCAGATCCTTTTGTTGAGGACCTAATTACTTGAAGTTGCTTCGTGAATAAATCATAAAAAATTATTTTCCAAAGCCTTGCTTTGAAATTTTGATAACATATAATTACCCTTGTATTCTGTATACGTTTAATATAGGACTGATATAAATTGAATGTGAATAAGACAAAAGGCTCAGAATATGTGAAACACTCTCAGCAAAAAGAGTCTCACTGAGAATATTATTGTTGTGACTTTATACCTATTAATAGTTGAAATTTAAAAGCGGACAATGAAATATTTTTTTTCGCTCGTGATGAATAGCTTTACGTTAATGAATCCTGCAGTGGTTGAGCTATAGTTTAGTGTCTCGATTATTAATCTAAGCATTGCATTGATTAGAGCGAGGGCCAGACTGACTAAACATGCTATAGCAGGAAAAAGACTAAGATTATTACTTAATGCAATGCTGCAGAATATGTAAATGTTTTGGTTTTAACACATTATTTAAAGATAGTCTGCGAAGCCAGTAAGTTCAGTTGTGCTGTAGAAGTCATGCGATAAGACAATAAATAAAACTGTACAGCAATCTGTCATATTTTTAATACCCCTGACATTTCTGACTATTTGGTGTTGGGCATAGCTGTCTTGATAGAGCAATAATTATAGACAGTGATTCATTCAGGAAGGGATTCTATTATATTTCCCCTATATATTATGAATCCAAAAAGATTTAGGATTTGGCTCCGTTTTCCCCAGAATAGAGCTTATTCATCAATCTATGGCCATTAAACTTCATGGAGCTGTGCACCAGGACCCCAAACGGCCCCTAATAAATGTTATGATCTGATACATTAGAGTAATTTAAAACTACTGCATTCCAGGCCATGCAGGCAAATCTAACAAAGTGACACTAAATTAAATCCATTGTTCTAACCTCCAGGCTACACAATTCACAACACAAAATTTGTTTTTCCATAGATCTGGTAATGTGAAGTTTCTGCTGTAATATGCATGTTAAAACATACTGTTAAAAAAGATGTTAACAATCTGAAGAAACATAATGTTTCTTCAGATTTTATTATGTTTTTAACTTCTTCGGATACCTCTTCAGGAAAGCATTCCAAAAGCATCTCACAATAGTTTCCAATAATTTTAGCCAGTTTCTCCTGCTGTAACATGTCAGGTTTGTGGGTCGAACTCTGCAGCTCTGCCTACAAATTTTCTATTTTAATCAACCTGTAACCAATTCGGAGCTTTGATTAGGTCATTGTCCTTTTTGGATTTCCATCTTGATATGATGATGAGCACCTTTCCCCACCATGACACCATCACCGCTTGTTGTTTTCTGATTCATACAAAAGAAGTGAAATAGAAATTTTTGGAGGTATAAGACTTTAGTGTATATGAAGAAATACTCTTGATTCATGTGATTTAAATAAGGCGAATTTTAGAGAAAGCAACAAATTTAATTATTCTTGTATTTAACAAACAGAACTAATTTTGGGCATCTGAACTGCCTTAATTAAATAAGCTTGGGTCAATATGTCAGACTGCAAGAAGACAAGTTATATGTCTTTTTTTGCAGTGTATGTATAAAAGTAGTAATAAATAATACATATACTATGAGATATAATTGAAAACACTAATTGTAATGGAGGAGTATGTTGCAGTTGCATTGTTTTATTTTGTTTACAATGAATGAGATGGTGTTTTGAGTCAGTTTTGTCACATAATAACCAATCTAACTCTTTCACTCATAACATCATTACTCCTTTGTTGATGCAGGGTCACATTAAAACAGAAATCTGCTTTGCACTGTCAGCCACTCTTTGTCAAGTCCTGTTATCTGCTGTGAGCTAGGAACCATCTCTTCTCATATTTGCATTCACTTCACTGACATGTGTATGAGACAACACTTAGACCCTGATCTTCTGTAAGGAGGCGAGACATTTTTAAGCACTGTTCAAATCTGCCAATCAAGTCACTCAGTTAATACTGTCACAGAAAGGGCTACTTCAATTTAAACCTGAATGTTAATATCCCTGTTTTGATATTATACATTAGGAAAACTATGCCTTTCAAATGAATGCATTCCCTTTTGAGTTTCTTGGCATTTTCTCTCAATATCCCTATAAACCTTTATCTGTTTTATTGGATATTTTACTACAGACTTTCCAAAAATTAGCACATCTCTTTAAAGATGAAGAAACGAGACACATATTATTAAAGTTTAAAGCTCTACAAATAAAATCTGAGAATTGTGGTGTGGCCACTACTCTGACACCATTTAATAAAACCACTAAACCACTTTAGAATTCACTAAAATACTACCTGAAGTCCATTTATATGTAATTCATAATCAGTAGCTCTAAAGAAGGCCTCATAAATTTGTTAGGGAACTTTAGCAACCATATTGCAATATTATGACTTCTATTCTAAATCATGTATGTGGTGGGATAAAAAAATTTTTTTTACATAATTTCCACAATGAAACATTATAGAGCCAGTGTAATGTTGCATGAATTATTTGAACAACTGGCAGCTCTAGACCAGAGGATTTTAATGGGGGTTATTTTTAAGTACTTGTCAAAGTAAATTAAAAAGCTTTCATAAAATAAATTTATTTTCCTTCAATTTTAAGCAGGTGAATTAGATGAACTGCCTAAGGAATTAATATATTTGCTGTTATAATAGGACAATCCGATACAATGCACTTCAAGTAGGGTAATGGAGTTGTTTTTGTTATCTTTTTTAAATGAATAATCGGATTCCATTGGCAAATTGTCTTATTTATCTGCTTATATCAAGGGAAATGCACATAACTGAACACAAAAATAGCAACAACAAAAAAAAAAACTTTTGCAGCATTTCTTTTCAGTACAGGGGCCATGGTGTGTTCTTTAGGGCACTGGTCCCTGGCCTTGGCAGGTAGCCGCTCACACTGAGCCCGATTCTGCTGGAGGTTTCTTCCTGTTAAAAGGGAGTTTTTCCTCTCCACTGTCACTGCAAGCATGCTTAGTGTAAGGGATTGCATTTGAGTCAATGAGTCAATGCAATCAACTGGTTTTCCTTAGATAGAAAACTTTGAATCAATTTGACTGTATGATCTGGTGAAATGTAAAGTGCCTTGAGATGACATGTGTTGTGAATTGGCGCTATAGAAGTCAACTGAATTGAATTGTTGGCTCCTGTCTGGAATCACCCATTCTTTGAATGGAGAAGCGGGTCATAACTGATGCAAAGGTGGATGGAACTTAATACAAGAAAATATCTCCCGAATGCCTGATAAAGACTGTAAAACCTTTTGCCCTCGGGCAGAGCGCCATCCATCCATCGATCCATCCATCCATCCATCGATCCATCCATCCATCCATCCATCCATCCATCCATCCATCCATCCATCCATCCATCCATCCATCCATCCATCCATTTTCTTTCATCTTATCCCAAGCGGGGTTGGAAGGGCTGCTGGTGCCTATCTCAAGCTGTCTACGGGTGAGAGGCGGGGTACACAACATAACCTTGTTGCACCAAACTACTGTAGGCCTACTACAAAGTCTCTCTCCCGCCAATCTGACTGAGATTGAATTGTTTTACAGAGAATAAGAAAGTATTTTGGTCAATGGGGCATTTGAGTCAGGGGCCATAAGGGGTCAGTTCCCCTTGCTGACTTTGTCCTGGCCACTGTTTTAAAGACATAATTCTAAATAAAAGATACAGGGATAATGAACTTTATTGGCCATGACAAATGTAGATTAGAAGTAAATAGAATCTGTATTTAACTCATGCTTTGGAGCAGTCTAAAGAGCAGTGGTTAACTTGAAGGACCCAGGCGTCTGGCAATAGCTCAGGGAGACAGTGTGGGCTTCTGGAAGCCACCTCAGTGTTTCACCCCCCGATGCTGGTCATACTGGCCCGTTTTATTTTGTTTTACCTTGACAGTTTTATTTTAATACTCATTTAAAATTAAAGGTAGTGTATTTTTAGCTTCAGCCATGTCGAGGTTGGACCACCCTTTAAAGCAGGGGTTTGCAAACTGCAACTCCAAACCTTTTTTTTTTTTTTTTTTGCAACGTGAATACATATGAAAAAGTAAAGAATATAAATTATTTTGCAAATAACTGTATATACTATTTGCTGTGTGGAAAAACGCATAATATAAAAAAAAATACTTAGTTGCTTTTATGGAATTACAGGGTTCTGCGTAAGTCAAAAAATATATGTAAACTAACCTTGTGCAGCGTTTTGGAAAGATATTTTAATTTTGAGAAAGATTTGATCCATCCAGGTCAGGACAGGACAGGTCAGGACAGGGGAAGTGTTGTTTTATTGTCTGCCTGCTGGGCGCCGTGGGGCGGTGAAACAGAAATGCCCCGCCCCCCTGCCTGCTGCTGAACACGGAACTCAACGCACCGCTGCTGCATCTCTGAGGAGGAACGCGGTTTAAACGTTATCTCAACTAAGAATACCTCATTATAGCTGTACCGACAGGTGTGTGGTCGTCTTTAATGTAAGTTATACTGTAAATTCATTGCTATAAAACCGGTTTTTTAAAGAATAGTGTTGTTAGCCTGTCAGTAAAAATAGCAGCTATCAATACTAATGCGTTCACCCTGAAGCTAGCAGGCGTTAGCTGCGAAAGATGACAGATAAATGAACAGATTAATAAACCTGAGCCATAACAAGGCTTAGTTAATATCTTTTTTTTCAGAAAGCTATTGCTTATAAGTTGTACTCGTGATTTAAACAACTATAATGGTTTCTCTCTTCAGACTGCTGCTATATACGTCAACTTCAGGCTAAAAACAAACCAGCGAGGTTCCTATTTATCAGCAGAGTAAATGGGACTTCACGATTTGCTGTGGAATATATATATAAAAATACTGTAAAATCACAAATTAATCATGTTTTTAATCTTTGCTATTGCTGATAATGTTAAAGACATATCTTCCCTGGCGAGATGGTTAAATTTAGAACAATACCTGGCTTTGTTTACCTTTGTTTATTAAGAATCTACATTTAAAAAGACCTGGAGCTGTCACCTTATTTTTTCTGATTGCTAATGGCAGAATATTATGGCCACTATTCCTTCTCCTGTTTGCTGGTGGGATAAAAAACACACTTAAAACTGAAACTCCAGTCTGGAGAAAGGGAAGGCCAAGACAGAGGATTAAAGTTAGTTTAACTAGGGTCAAATCATAACCAAAGGAGTGTGTGAGAACAACTTCAAATCAACCCTCTCAGTATTCCAGGTCTGCAGGGTTTTATGGAGGTCTTATGGAGAATCATGGTTGGACTAACAGTCAAGCTGCTGGAGCTACTGGTGAAGAAGTTAATGCTGGTTTTGATGGAAAGGTGTAAGAATGCACAGTTTGACATGTGAGCATCAATCAGATCTGAACCAATAAATTGAAAAGGAAAGTTTATTCATATTGCAGTGCTGTATGATGAAACAAAGTTGTAGTGGCATAGAGGAAACCCAAATATAGAAAATAAAAGTGAAACATTGAAACACAAAAAAAAAAAATAATGGATGATAATATTAATAATAATTGAACTTATTGATCTCACATTGGAGAAATGTATCTCTGCATTTAAGCCATCCACTTTGGGGAGCAGTGGGCTGCCATTGTGTGGTGCTAGGGGAGCAGTGTGGGGTTAAGGGTCAACTGATGAAGAAGATGGAATAGAAGTTAAACTAGAAACTTAAATTCTACTGTTTAAATAGCACAGTCAAAGGCAGCTCTAAACAGATGTATTTTTAATCTCAGTTTAAAGCAAATTAGGGTTTTACCTAGGGCTGCAACAACGAATCGATAAAATCGATAAAAATCGACTTTTAAAACCGCTGGCAACAAATTTCATCATCGATTAGTTGTGTCGCGCGATTAATGCGTCATCCGCCGCGCCGTCATCACTGCCTCTTGCCTGAAAGAGGAAGNCCCTTTAAAGCAGGGGTTTGCAAACTGCAACTCCAAACCTTTTTTTTTTTTTTTTTTGCAACGTGAATACATATGAAAAAGTAAAGAATATAAATTATTTTGCAAATAACTGTATATACTATTTGCTGTGTGGAAAAACGCATAATATAAAAAAAAATACTTAGTTGCTTTTATGGAATTACAGGGTTCTGCGTAAGTCAAAAAATATATGTAAACTAACCTTGTGCAGCGTTTTGGAAAGATATTTTAATTTTGAGAAAGATTTGATCCATCCAGGTCAGGACAGGACAGGTCAGGACAGGGGAAGTGTTGTTTTATTGTCTGCCTGCTGGGCGCCGTGGGGCGGTGAGACAGAAATGCCCCGCCCCCCTGCCTGCTGCTGAACACGGAACTCAACGCACCGCTGCTGCATCTCTGAGGAGGAACGCGGTTTAAACGTTATCTCAACTAAGAATACCTCATTATAGCTGTACCGACAGGTGTGTGGTCGTCTTTAATGTAAGTTATACTGTAAATTCATTGCTATAAAACCGGTTTTTTAAAGAATAGTGTTGTTAGCCTGTCAGTAAAAATAGCAGCTATCAATACTAATGCGTTCACCCTGAAGCTAGCAGGCGTTAGCTGCGAAAGATGACAGATAAATGAACAGATTAATAAACCTGAGCCATAACAAGGCTTAGTTAATATCTTTTTTTTCAGAAAGCTATTGCTTATAAGTTGTACTCGTGATTTAAACAACTATAATGGTTTCTCTCTTCAGACTGCTGCTATATACGTCAACTTCAGGCTAAAAACAAACCAGCGAGGTTCCTATTTATCAGCAGAGTAAATGGGACTTCACGATTTGCTGTGGAATATATATATAAAAATACTGTAAAATCACAAATTAATCATGTTTTTAATCTTTGCTATTGCTGATAATGTTAAAGACATATCTTCCCTGGCGAGATGGTTAAATTTAGAACAATACCTGGCTTTGTTTACCTTTGTTTATTAAGAATCTACATTTAAAAAGACCTGGAGCTGTCACCTTATTTTTTCTGATTGCTAATGGCAGAATATTATGGCCACTATTCCTTCTCCTGTTTGCTGGTGGGATAAAAAACACACTTAAAACTGAAACTCCAGTCTGGAGAAAGGGAAGGCCAAGACAGAGGATTAAAGTTAGTTTAACTAGGGTCAAATCATAACCAAAGGAGTGTGTGAGAACAACTTCAAATCAACCCTCTCAGTATTCCAGGTCTGCAGGGTTTTATGGAGGTCTTATGGAGAATCATGGTTGGACTAACAGTCAAGCTGCTGGAGCTACTGGTGAAGAAGTTAATGCTGGTTTTGATGGAAAGGTGTAAGAATGCACAGTTTGACATGTGAGCATCAATCAGATCTGAACCAATAAATTGAAAAGGAAAGTTTATTCATATTGCAGTGCTGTATGAGGAAACAAAGTTGTAGTGGCATAGAGGAAACCCAAATATAGAAAATAAAAGTGAAACATTGAAACACACAAAAAAAAAATTAATGGATGATAATATTAATAATAATTGAACTTATTGATCTCACATTGGAGAAATGTATCTCTGCATTTAAGCCATCCCCTTTGGGGAGCAGTGGGCTGCCATTGTGTGGTGCCAGGGGAGCAGTGTGGGGTGAAGGGTCAACTAATGAAGAAGATAGAAAGGAAGTTAAACTAGAAACTTAAATTCTACTGTTTAAATAGCACAGTCAAAGGCAACTCTAAACAGATGTATTTTTAATCTCAGTTTAAAGCAAATTAGGGTTTTACCGCTTATATGACTTTCTGGAAGCTTATTCCAGATTTCTGGAATATAGGAATTAAACATTGCTTTGCTGTTTTTTGGTTTGTGGTTCCAGGGAAACGAAGCATATTAGAGCCAGAAGACCTTAGAGGTCTGGCTGGTAGATTCACTGATAGCAAGTCTTTAATGTGTTTTGCAGTGTAGCCATTCAGAGATTTAGAAACTAACAGACGTATTTTAAAGTCAGTGTAGACTTTAGAACTGGGTTTATGTGCTCCACCTTCTTTGTTTGAGTGAGAATCTGTGCAGCTGCAACCTAATGAGCCCAAATCACTACATTTGCTATCCATTGTTAATGTTTTCTTGAATTTGTTAATACATGTTTATTTTTGTTCAGTTTTAGATTTGTGTAACATGTATTACTATTGTGTTTTAATAATCAAAATGGAGGGAGAGAAAGCAATACCAGTCTACAGAATCTGCCCCCTAATAATCTGCATCATATATGGTGGATCGGTTAGACTGATGTCAAATTATTCAGGATCCGCTTTAAAAAACCTTTTATCTGTCGATCTTAAGTCATGTTCCAACATTTAATAAATGAAAGTTTCTTTTAAACATCATTGTGTTTGTAGAAATTGATGCATGGGATCAATCTAGCAATTCCTTCTTTTTTTGTAGGATAGTTGAGATATTTTTTTCCAAGGCCAATGCTTGTATTAATTGAATAGTGAATACATTACAATGTTTTCACAAAAGCACAATCAATATTAGCCAGTAGAGGCCTGATTGGCTCATTAATCAGGCTGAATCACATTTTCTCCTTGCTTGTGTACAGATTTAACTTATGTTGAGTTGGACAGTCAGAGATGACTCTTTGGGGGTTACTACACTGTCCTCCTGGATATCACCTGTGATTACCCCAATGTCTATGATGTCCTTTATTAAAATAAACGTTGCTTAGACTTTGCAATATTTGGGCTCAGCCTCTTGGAAATTTGTTTTTGGTCAGTTCCTTAGCTGCCAATACATCAGCAAAGTTTGAAATGATTTTTAATTGGTGTAGCCATTAAGCACAGATGGTTTGTTATGAAGCATCGTCTTGGCTTGTTTAGCCACCTTCAAAGCATTCTTGCCGAGGGATTGGCTAAACCATCTGTCTGCCACTATAGCAGCTCAGTTTCTACAAGATCAAAAAAAGGAACAGATGGTTAAAACGTCTATTTGTTCCCTCTTAATGTGGAGATTCTCAGCATTTTCTAATAATTAGTGCTACAAAGAAAACCAGGCATTGTTGACCCACCCTTGACTGCTTGCGTAGGATGATGCCGCAATGGTTGAGGAGCGTTAGCTGAGCCCTAGACTAGGTCAGCTTTGTCCTAATCATGATGCGAGGAATCCAGCTGTGCATGCTTTGCTTCTACATGAATTACATCTGTCCAGCTGTTTGGGTCTTAGAAGGAGAATTTCTCCCAGAGAGAAGCAAGAAGTAGAGTTCCTTTATATTAGAGTGAATAACAAATTTTGGGTAATTTTACAGTTTTTAGTCTTGATGGTGCATTATTCTATTGTAGAATTATTAGTAAAACTCAGTGAGATGTTTTATAACCTGTACAAAGAAGGTTACAGTATTGTTTGGGTCATAATAAATGTTTTTTTGGCCAAGGATTCATCCCTAGTTTGACAGCTGCATGTTCAATTTAAATCTTTGGTCTAAATTCATCTGTTTTTTGGGAGTTTTGAACTATGACTGGAATGATCCCCATTTGTTTTAGCTTTGTAAAGATTTTTCTCAGAACTGTCACAAAAAATTGATAAAATCTGTTTTGAAATTCATTGGAAAATAGGAAGGTTTTGGACTTACAATATCTTCATTAAATCTGAGACAGATCCTTTTATATTGAGTAATGAATTATTGAAATATTCATAAACTGATTAAGTATTCCGTTAATCGTTAACTAGAGTCTGTAGATTCTGAAAATAAATACCAAAATATACCCTAATTCCATATTTTTATATAAGGAAAAATAATATTTTATATCGTATGACTGACTTTATATAAAATAGCTTGATACATGTACTGGTGGCACTTCTTAGTTTTGAAGTATTTAATTATTAGGAAACAAAGCCATCTGATTTGTCTGTGTTTTTTTTTTTTGGTGATTTTACCTGCCAATTAATCATGTCAAGGGGAAACTGTCTGATTACAGCTCCTGGCTGATTGATTGGGGCTTATCTACATCTTAAGCGTATAAACAAGGGATGTTGTGTCTTTTAAGGACCTGTCTTGGTACTGCTGATTATAAGACCGATGTACATGGTGGTCTTTCTCATGTTTTTTTGATCAGCTGTTCAGAGTTGGATTTATTTCCAAAATATTGTTTCCATGTTTTCCTTTCCCATCATGATCAACAAGATAATTCCATTATTACCAGTGACTCACACTTACCTTTAATTTTTGAAGATGCCCTTCCTCTTTTCCAGTTTATCCTCTCCAAATTGTGATTGGTTTGTTTGATATCTTCCTAAGTCCTCTTTTTTTTAATCTGAATCATATCGCACATCAAGTTTTAAAACTCCTACTTGTTTTTGGTCTGTAAATACAAAAATTAATGGCTGGTTCACTGATTACCTTTATTTTGAATTTAGCAAAAAGAGACGGTATGTTTCCATAATTGAGAGTAATCGTTTAATCCCCTTATCCTTTGCTGTAATGAAAATACTACATCAAGCAGCAACATTGTTTTCTTTATTATTAATGTTTGTTGCATTTCTTGTTGACTTGGATGAAGATTTGTACAAATAAGTTTTAGAAGCTTTAAAAATTCCATAGACAATTAAAAGTTAAATTCATGAAGTCAGGCCCCAATGAAAAGGAGAAATAGGTAAGGATCCTTTTTCATAAGGATCCTATGTCTTGCTTTTTAAGCTCCTTGAGTGAGCCACTAGTATCAGCTCACGCAGTCCACTGGATCAATCCATTCAACTCAAGCAGATTGCATGCCAAACAGCAGTCTGTGGACCAACCAACTTCTTCCATCTCCACTCCACCACCAGTTTCAGGCCTGGGGGGAAACATCCCTGTTCTCTATTCTTGTTCATGCATATCAAACAAAATTCAGTGCTAACGTTTCCTGCCGAGGTCTGAGCGCCAAAGACTAAAGTAATTGTGTCAATAAAATTCTTCTAATTTCCTTTTTCTTTCCGTATGAGTTTTTCCAGATTGAAATGCCCTTGAATAATTTTTTTTCCAGTGTTCATTATGGCAGGACTGCTATTGTATGAAAAAGGGATTACTTTTAGCTTGGATCCATGGATCTCCATGCTAGGTGCTACTCTACCTTTCTGTGTGACTGCAAATCCACTGTAAACACATTGCTGTCACCCAAAGGGCTATAAGGAGAAAGTTAGAGTTTCAACTCTTATGTGTGACAAGACCAGAAAATGAGGGCCCCTATGATTTGGAAATGAATTTTTAGCATTGCAATTTAAATGCAAATCCAGTTAATTGTTCAACCCTACAAAGAGCTGTTTGGAGTGCTATAGCAGCTAATGGATTGCAAGTGTTGTGAGCATGCATTTTACAGAGCAATATAATGTCTAGCCAGGTGGACAGTTACATGGCTGCACGTTATCACACTGGACACAAATGACATTCTCCAAAAATGCTAAAGGTCACAGAATGACAAAGAGGGGATAGTAGAAAATATGCATATATCTCAGCTGATATCATTACCATAGAATTCTCTAGCGGTTTGCCATGAATAGATGTTTTCGTCACGCAGCCTTTATCTAAGCGAGGTTTCCTTCAGCCTTCAGTTTTTTAAGCTACTGAAAGCTACAAGAGGCGTGCTCGGTGTCCGTTTTCTCTGATTAATCAGTTTGACAGTTGATGCCTGAATTGTGACATTAACAGTTGGTTGATTTAGGCCTCTATGATGTTAACTCCTCCAGCCCGTAGTTTAAAATGCTCCCATATGGGACCTCCAGGCGCACTGCTGCAGAACTCTGCTTAATTGTTAATCATCTTTCCGTGACAGGACTTAAGAGACAGCCCCGCTCAAAATGGATTCTGGAGCTTAGCTGCAGCAGTAGAAATTAGTTTCAGCATTGCTCTGAGTTAAAGGAGGATTCTAGGATATTTATGCACTGATTTGATAATGTCTGGCTTTGCCTCTTGTGCATTGTAAAGGCAGTTTCAGAAAGTGAACTGCTCATTGCATTTAGTGTATTTATTTATTTTCCTGCTAAGACCTTTCAGAGCTTGGCTTTGGTTCTAATTGAAGTAATTGTTCTCATAAATATTTACTGAATAAGCAATCGTGTGAAAATATTATAGGCTATTTACTTGACTGTAGAGTCCAGTAGAAAACAACAAAAGTCTATCGGCCTGAAAGAAGACGTGTATGAGCCATAAGAAGTACAGAAGAGGCACTTGAGGTAAACGGATATATGTTTGGTTCTGATTATTTGTAAAAATGTACTTTAGGGGCTAAGATGTAAGTGTAAGACATAACCTAACAGGCTTATACGTGCCTTTAGTCTGTGTGGCTCAACTACTCAGGTTTTGTTGTGTTCAACTTCCACATTAAGCTAAATAAACACATAATATGGTCTATATAATAGACTAACGCCAGTGTGTTTTATACCACCTGGGAAAAACAAAACTTAAAGAAAAGATGTCCTCCTGCTTCATAAACTGTGCCCTTAGTGAGGTACACCCAGCTTTGGTCTTCCTGTAATGTTGCTTCTTTCTCACATTGATGACTGTGTGCTTCATGATGGACAGTTGCAACCAGCTAACATTAAGGTTGGTTTATGCTCATCAATGTTCTATCTGTAATGTTGCCAGCACAGCATTTGCAGCATTATTTTCTCGGCAGCTTTCCCACGCTCTGCCCAATACTCCAGTATATGCAGGGGTTTCAAACTCAAGTTCTGGAGGCCCGGTATCCTGCAAGATAGATCCATGATCCCACACGCCTGGATCAAATGGCTTAATTACCTCCTCAGCATCTAGTCACGTTCTACACAGTTCTACTGACGATGATCTGATTTAGGTGTGTTGAAGCAGAGTTGCATCTAAAAGGTGTAGGATACCCGGGGTTCTGTCAGATGAGAATACCCGGTCAGACCAGTATACACAGTCAATACCCAGTTATCCCTTTAGTTTATCCCCGTTTATACCTTTAGTTTTGTATGAAAAATTTTAAACTACCTCGACGGGAGTGTATCCCTTTAGTCATGGATAAAAAAACTATTTACTTACTCACTTTTTGGTGTTTTTTTTAAGCGAATGGAGATCTGACCTTAAATTGTTTTTTTTGTGTATATATCTAAAGGGATAAACGCACGTAGAGGTAGTTTAAATTCAAATTTTCATAAAAAACTAAAGAGGTAAACGCAAATCTGACGTCTTGCACATGCGTATTGACTATGGGTATGCTGGTCTGATGAAGTATGCTGTTCCAACAGAACACCGGCCCTCCTGGGCTGGAGTTTGACATCTGTTCTTTAGGGGCAGACTGCCATGACAGTTACTTCTTTCCAAAAGGTGGTCCACAATGTGAGGACTTTGGGGGAACATATGAGCCAGTTCATAAGATGTCAGTAGATGTTCATATTTGCAGAGCCCTGCCATTAGGAGCTGTTCCTTGTCTGCCATATTGTTCTGCGGTAGATGGTCCGTGTAGTAACAGACTT
The DNA here is from genome assembly GCF_000732505.1 of Cyprinodon variegatus. Classification (NCBI taxonomy): domain Eukaryota; kingdom Metazoa; phylum Chordata; class Actinopteri; order Cyprinodontiformes; family Cyprinodontidae; genus Cyprinodon; species Cyprinodon variegatus. The sequence goes on from NW_015151859.1 coordinate 78,528, forward strand.
TTTTAAGAGTAGTGGTTCATAAAACGTGGGCTTTATAAAGGGGTGTTTGTGCTATAATCAAACTGCATAAATGTGGGACATTCACTTTAGTGCAAAGCATGCAGTTAAAAGTGAATGTAACCCTGACTATATAATAACTGTATACATGTGTTTTTTTGAAATCTGTCAATCTAATCACACCTTGAGTGACCACTGTATTCTCTCCCTGCAGCATGTTCCGCTTGCGGGCTCTGGCCGCAGTTTCAGTGGGGCTGACCCAGCTGTCCCGCCGCTGTCACAGTGGGGCAGTCGGGGGTTCTGGCAGAAGGAGGCTGATGCTGGCCGCTCTGGCTGGTGTGACTGGTGTGTCTGCGAGTGCTGGACTTCTTTGGCAAAGGTAATCCACTTAGTCTCAGGTTTGCCCTTCTATGCTGATAGAAATGTAGGCGTGTCCAGCCTCAACTGAATTGCGGTGAAAGCTAAAACTCTGGGGACAGAGAACGAGCTGCAGCAGGAGTGATTGATGGACCCTCTGTACGTTTGAGACTGATGGGATGAGACTGTTCCAGACCTTCACCTCGCACTTCATTCTCCTCGTGTCACATTAATTTGAATTATTTAGCCTGTCCTAGACAGAGCATGCGATTTATTATTATTGTTCCAATTTTCAGTTGAGTCACAGAAATATGGTTAAGAGAGACTTTGCCAAGATAAACCCCAGTTCATTCTGCAGAACTGCTAAAAACCTGAGCAGAACATTATCTTAATTTTTCATATTTGCCATACTTCTCGTTAAGCTGCAAAAATAAACTCTGTTCTCCTCTCATAATTCTGTTTAAATTACTAAAGTATGGAGACAAATTGCAATACATAATCATGCGTGATGGCATAAAAAGTCCTGCCAGTATTAAGATTTATTTCTCATGTGTTTCATTTGCTTTCTTCCTAAACAACAGAGCATATGCTGATGCAGGACCCTCTGTTCAACACCCTGAACAAACGGCTGGAGAGGAAGCCGATTTTGCGAGGGACTCTGAAAAAATGGTGGAGTCCAGCAGTGGAGATGAGGGAGCCCAAGATGAAGGCGAAGAGGGGAAAAAAAAGAAACCACGCTCAGGATTTCGTGACCGCAAGGTAATCAATAAACTATCGGCTTGCAGCTGTTCAGTCACTCACTAGAACTGCGCCCAATAATCAATGAGCAATATGCAAATACTGGTGCATTTTGAACAACATTTACAGTGATATATGGAGGTAATCGGTGTGCATTTCCACTGTCATAAACAGCAGAAATGTATTACCCTGAGGGTTTTATAGCTTTTAATTAGGCATCAGATGAGAAAGGTAAAACAGAAGGAGATTTTCTTGCCAAATAAACACCTGCCTTTGCTTAGCTTATTATTATAAAAATGACTGAGGAGGAAGACTATAAGCAATAGAAGCCAGTTATTTTTTTTTTCTGTGAAATATGGGCCCATTTGACTGAATTATAACTGCAGATGTGAACATTGTGTAGTCAGGCCTTCATCTGCAGCAGCAGAAAACTTGGCAGACAGAAGTCTATGCTCTTAATGTTCTTGAACATATAGATTTTCAATATATGCAGGGAAGAGTACATAAACCTTAAACTAGTTTGATAGGGTTGTTTCTTTTGTGTTGCGCTGCAAACTATTTAAATCTAATACTATTTTTTTCTTAAAATGTGTATTTGTTTTCTTGAATTGAGCAGCTAAGTTAGACACTTTTCCAATGGAATAAGATGATTGTCATTTAGAACAAGAAAAAAGTGCCTAATATTTAATTATCTTATTTTTTTGCAAGGGTAACAAAATTATTATTATTATTTATCTACTCAATTGAAGGGCAAATACACTTATGTTAACAAATTTTTAGATAATTTTTGCAGTGTGAGAATGTGGTCTGGATATTTTAATGATTGGCTTTTTGTTTTTCTGCATTTAAGCTGTTAAAGGTTGCTTTCAAACTTTTGGTCATTACTGTCTCCCATGTAGCACCATGTTTTTTTTTATTAGAAAATGTTTTAACCTTCTATATCTTTACTCAGATATGTGGAATTACTGAGCCTCATTTCCAATGCAAAGACGTGCCCTAAATCTCAGTGTTATTATGTTGAGTCCATGTTTTGTAAATGCAGTAGCTTAAAGTACGCAAGAACTGTTGCTCACATTCTGCTGCACAGGCCTTTCTCAGGTCTTTTTTTCAGATGTGCTGCAGCTATAATTTTTTTTTTAATGCTCAGAAATACAGAATGTTTGTTTTCTTCCAAATTCCTCTGTGCCCTTGGAGAACAGCCCCTTATTCAGAACTGACCAAGGTAAAACTCTCGAGCTGTAACTAGCTAAAAGTACCAGGGTGAATTATTGATGGGGAGTTTTTGCTGAAAGTTTTATCTCCAAACTAACCGTGAAGCTTGTTTTTTCTTTTTACAGATGCAAGTCATGTTTTTCCCTCAGAGCTTTTGAGGAGCTTCTGATAACAACTGTTTTGCTGATATCTGATTAAGATGATGTTACGCATATTTGCAATTCTACCAGGTTCCTACAGTCCTTAAGTAGGATGTACCACAACGCTCTGGGTTTGTCAGTGGATATAGCTACCTTACCCATCACTGTAAATGGTATGCTAGGGGCTGACTTGCCTTTGTTGAGTGTAAGGCAGTATACTCACTGGATGGCATCCTCAGGCAATTCTTCTTACAGTAATTTGCTGTAACTTTGGCCCATTCCTCCTATAAGAATTGGTGTAATCCAGTCCGATTCGAAGGCTCATTCACCCTTACACACACTCTTAGCTTCTCACACTTTGAGACAGAGCTGAGCACTTTGTAAATGCCTCCCCAGAACATTGACCAGGTCACTCCTTCATATTTTGCAACTAATTTAGAACTTTACTGGCCATTTGGAAGACATATTACTACCAAAGCTTCAACTTTTTGTCTGATATATCGAGATGTTTCTTCACTACGTTGACGTAGTTTTGTTTCTTACTGATGCCATTTATTTTGTGGAAGACATCAGTCCTTACTACAGCAAAACACACCACATGTTTCTTCTATTCCCATACCATTTCTATTTTTCTGATATATCTCCACGGTCATGCTGTCTCAAATCACCAAGTAAAGACATGACAAGATTCAGCTAATGTTGAACTATAAATGTTGAAATATATGGGATAAAAACTGGAAAAGAAAAACGATTAATATATTTAGAGTCAAAAATAATTGCTTCCTGTTAACCCAAACTTCAGTTTTTTTGCTCAGAATTTGTTTCAGTTATGAGCCTCAAAAAAAATGTATGTGTGCTATTCTTCTACCACCCTCAGTCATGAATGAATTCAAACACATAAAAAAAACATCTAAATAAATAAAAAATATTTTGTTGATTTTGGATAACCTCTCTGTGTATTTAATCCTTTGCAATAAATCTTTAATGTTAAAGGTTGCTGAAATGTTAGGACTGAAAAACAGCTGAGCCTGATACCATAAGACTGATTAAATTCAACAGCATTACAAGTGAAGCAGAAAATAACACCTCTTTACTTGATCTGTGTCTGTTTACCTTTTTCACAAAATGGCTTTAACCAAATAGAACATATCGACATTCTGAAATACCTGAAGCTCTAAAACATGTTGTACTTTTCCGCAGGGAGTAGCTGTAGTAAACATATTTTTCTGTGTCATATGAAAAGATCACTTGGCTTCTAAACACACAGCTCTCTGTCAGTTTTCCAGCAATTCAGCATCTGTTTTCAAACACTCTGCTGAAAGTGGATGGTGCCTACAAACACTAGATGTGACTAATACTGTATGTGTAACAGAACTGAATAAATTAGTTTCCTGTTTTCAGAATCAGCAGGGCTAGTCATTGAAGCTGATAGTCCTGCTTGTGGGGTTGCAATAACTCGCCGGCCTTCGCTCATTTGTGGCTGTCAGTCATTCTGACCCTTAGAGAACCAACTTCCTGTTTTGATTGTGTTGCCTCAGTTAAAAGGTTAATATACCTCTCAATTGGAGCGGGCGTCTAACTTCTGGCTCCTTTACTCTGATTCATCATTCGCTCTCCCTGCACTCCAAACTCCTTTCTGTGTACAGTATGTGTTATAACTTTGATCTTAATGTTTCCCAGTTATGTAAGGATTTGCATTGTTTTGTTTTTTTTAATCCCTTGAACCTTACCATCACCTAAAATTACACATTTCACTTGACTGAGATCTTTTCTAATTTTTTTTTTTTTTAACAGAAATTTGTGGCCTGTAGAGCATCTTTGCTTATAGAGCATTCCTCTCCAAATCTTTCCAAATATTCTTAAAAAGAAATTTTACTGAGCTGTTCTCCAACAGATAAATATACCATTAAAAAACCAGCTCCAGCTGAATATGGTGGATAACTGGAGGATGAACTCCAAACACACTCAGTCTTTTATTGCCTTTAACAGATTTTCAATCAGAAATAACTTGTTTTACTTTATTATCTTGCTTTCCTGTTTTTAATTAAGTTAAAGAAAAATAATATAAAATAATATAAAACTTGGATCACAATACATTTCTTAATATTGCTTGACAGATATACCGTGTTTTCCATACTATAAGCCGCTACTTTTTTCCCACGCTTTGAACCATGCAGCTTTTCTGTGGATTTTTCCTAACTGCCAGGGGAGAGAAATCAAAGTATGAAATGAAAAAATAAGGGACTAATTTTCATTTAGCATAAGAACATGCTAGCAGTAGGCACAATGGAGAAAAAATATCCAGAATTCACACATTTTGACTTGCATTTGCCGCAATAAAGCCTCTGAACCAATGAAGAGACTGGGCTTAACTTCTGCAGAGCTAAAATAATGAGCTAATGAAGCCCCATATTTCAATAGAAGCTCTTACTGCTGCTTGCCAACAAGCTAACGGGAGCTAGCATTTTTCTTCGTCCCTACTCCAGGGGCTTTATGTAGAGCTCCCCCTACAGGTTTGGTGGGGGAAAGTTCAGTAGATATCTGCGGTTATAGCCTGGTGTGGCTCATATATATATATATATATATATATATATATATATATATATATATATATATATATATATATATATATATATGTGTGTATGTTTCCATTGTTTTGTTTTTTTGTTGTTCTTTTTTTCTATATTGGTGGCGGCTTTTTGTGAGGTGCGTTCTATATTCCGGAAAATAAAAGCCTCAGAAGAACTGACAAAGACAGCAACAACCTGGACCTTGTCAGACCAGATAGTTTTCTTCTAATTTTTTTCTCCCTTCGTGGTTTATGGCTAACTTTAGTAGACTTCTTTGGAAATTCTAGCAATATTGGCTTTTTTTCCTGAAAAGACGTCAAGTTAACAGGTTTTTTGCTTAAATGGTTGGCCACGTCTGTGCAGGTTTGCAGTGGTGCTTGATGGCTTTTTGTTTTCAAATTATGATTTGGATGAAGCTCCGGGAGAAGAGAGCTCGACATATTGTCCTGTAATTTAATCCAGAACTTCCTCCATCGCTTGTCTGGTGAATTTTCCACTCATCATAATGTTTTATCTTCATCACTGTTCCCTTACCAATGACTTCTCTAACTACTTTTCTGCTCAAACGGCTTGTGGCTAATTTTGCCTTTTGATTGCTTGGCAGGTGATGGAGTATGAGAACAGAATCAGAGCGTACTCGACTCCAGACAAGATTTTCCGCTACTTCGCCACACTGAAGGTCATCAACGAGCATGGAGACGCAGAGGTTTACATGACACCCCAGGACTTCATCCGCTCCATCACACCCAATGAGAAGCAGCCTGAGAGTAAGTTTCTCTGCTTCGTCTTTGGATGGTAGCATGTTTCTATCAACAGTCCAACATTTAGATTTACTTCCTCTAGTTTCATTGTAACCTGTTCAAATGAATATAAAGAGTATTTCAGAGCTAAATTAGATATTTAGACAGAAATATACACATTCAACATACTGTAAAGCAGAGTGATTGTTACTATGAACATTGCTCTTCTGCCTTAAAGCAAACCTGTTTTAAAATGGGGTTAAAGATGTTCTAAATAGATTTTTTTGTAAATACACACTAAGTCGAATACTGTAGATTATCTTTTCACTGCATCTACCCTTCAGCTTTTCAGTTAGATTTAGGTCTAGGGGCTGAGATGTAAAAGATTCCTCCATTATTTGGCCGCATTTTTTTCAATCATTATATGATGACATTTGTATATATGTTTTGGTACAGTTTAGCAGATTATTACTTAAGGTGTCATTGTATTTCAAATAAGTCCGCTTCATGTACTCTTGACAAAGTTCCCAGGTCCTTTTAGAGCAGACAGAGTACGAGAGTGGATGAGGTGCCTCTCTACAGATTCCTCTTTTGTTTTATGATGTACCCAAACAGACAGTTTGTTGCCAAAAACCCAATTTTCATCTCACGGTAGGAGAGGAATGACATTTTCCTGGCTGGCCTTCCAGTAAACCGATTGGCAGTGGAATGGCCTTTAATTATTGTTATGGCGGCTCGGTCTTTGCTGCTCTTCTCTAATCGCTTGGCTTTACCTTTGCACATCAGACTCCTCTTGGAGGGAATACTGATATCAAGAACGTCCTTGTGAAAGTTACAGCTGAACTTTACTTTACATATATATAGCTCACTGCAGTTTTCCTTTGGAGCTGTCGATGTCACTGCCAATAAAATGTCACCTTGTTCAGCAACTGGTAGATGAAGAAGAATCTATGAAAGTATAATCGTGTTATTTTAAACTCAAACTATTTGGTTTTATTTCAAATTCTTTTTTAATTGTTTCCGGACTCCCATGCTGCCCTACCCTGTGTGACTAACCCCACCCACAGGAAGCTACAGTAACGGGGAGGTAGCCTGCACCCGCCAGACCTCCTCTACTGACAGGGTCTCCTTTCTTCTTTCCAAATGAACATTATTGGGATAGAAATGGCCGAGATAAATCAGCTTATCTGGGAGCTTCTGAGACTACCCTGAGCCTTAATATTTGGTGTTATGGCAAAATAAGCTAGGTCCCTGTCCATCCTTTTTTTGACACAGCTAAACATTTTAACTGCTAAACAATCACCCTAAAAAATAAAGTGTACATCAGACGTGTTTATTTTCTTAACTGAGGTGCTTTTTCCCCCACTGACTCAACTGTATTAAAGTTTAATATTAAGCATTTCTAAATATTTGGTTGCAATGTTACAACTGCACCATAATAGTGAACTAATATAAAGGCTGTTTTTGTGCATCTTTCCTAATAAAAGTCAAGGAGGCTGTATAAGCGTTCCTTAATGGCTTCCCCTTTTCCATGCTTGCCCCATTAAGCTACAGGAACTCTTTACAAAAACTCTGTGGCAGCTCTTCATATAAAGGCACCTATAGCTGTGAGCATCTCAGGGGGCAGGTGGAAGGTTGGATGTCAGGGAATAACAACACAGCAGTTGCTTTATCAATTAGCCGGCCGAACCCAGAGCAGATATCAGGCGTCCATTGGACACCCAGACAGAGATTTGATCTTCACCCATGGAACCTTGTGAATGCATGGGGGGTTAACATGACATTTACATGTCTAAGCAGCAGACATGTTTTTCATTCAATGCTAAAAAAAAAATAATAATAATCTGCTTGATATGATTGACATGTTGTTAGTTAGATGTGCATCACAAGTTTAATGTTGAATTCACCTAATGTGAGGAATGTTACCTTTGAGGCAATGATTCACAATTAATAAGAACTTATTATAGCCTGACACCTTTACACCGACCTTCCTCACTCAGCTCACCACCTTCATCTTTTAATCACCTTCAAGGCTACTTCTAGCCTGGCCCTTTATTAAACTTTAAAGGCTGGATCTAGGGCCTTTCCTCTGTGGTTTGTGGTGTCTAAGCTCTCTAAAGACTAGAACAGGCCATAGTTTACTGAGCTTCATAAAAATGAACTATTTCTCTCTTGCTTCCTTTGACCCATCAAACAGATCTACTTTAAACTTTGCACTGTATTGTGTAAGCTGTATTGTGCTTTTATTTTATTTTTTTTAGCAGTAGAATGTTTTTTTGTCTGTTTAACTAAAGATAAGATTTTGATTTTATATGAAGGCTAAACTAAGATTTACTGGATAAATTAAGTGCTTTGCAAAAGTACTAATACCTCATTTGGTCACTTTGCAACCACAAATTTTAATGTATATCATTGGGAGTCTTTTTGATGGATAAACACAAACAGACTATCAGTCCCTGTTTTTTTTTGTTTTTGTTTTTTAGTAAACTATTATTTTGACTTGATTATTTGTGTATTTATTATTATTTGAAATCACAAACTCAATTCAACCAGTTACCTTAAGACACCTCCTAATCTGTAAATTAAGGTGATCTGTGAGTGAAGTAATCCCAGTATCAATTTGCTGTTCAGTAAAAACTCCAAATTTTTATCTTAACAGTAGTGAACAAGTTTAACCAGGGTTTGGTTATAAGATAACAGCAAAACAGCCATGATTTGAACATCTCATAGACCTTAGTTCAAATCCCTAATCTGAAAATGTAAACATTTTCACACAACTGCAATCCTACCAAGATATTAGCCTCCATAATCCAGAGCATTATTCAGAGATGCAGATAACAGGTCCTTGGTAAATTGGAGGATCTGCTGAGATGAAGATGACCATTGGAAATTTTCCACAAGCTTGGTAGGGAAAGATTAAAGTCAAAGGTGTCATGGTCAAACAAAATAAAAATAAACAATAACAAAGTATAGCTTTTTGGTCTCCTTCCACAGTGCTATGTTGACCAGAAAATTATTAGGAGCATGCTATGCCCAGATGTTAGTGAAGCTGTGGGATATAAGTGTGTATATGTATATATATATTTATATATTAGTTAATTAAATTCTCTAAACATACAGACATTCTTTTGACTGAAGTATTTCATGATTTGATGGCCTACATTTTAATCTAATTGAGAATTTTTGGCAACACCTACAAAGCTGATGCTCATAGTCGACCTTTGTCATTCTGACTGGGTTAGAGCTTCGGTCTCTAGAGCAAAGCTGGTTGAGACCTACCCTAAAAATAGGAGACTTGTTTTATGCAAACTAGTACAGCTGAGAGCTGAATGCGAGCCACTCTTCTCTAAAACACAATATGGGTTTTACTTCACAGTAATGCATGACTTTGTGTTTAAACAAAAAGTCTTGGTAAAATGTTCTGAGGTTTGTGGTTGTAGAGCATATCTGAAACAGGTCAAATGGTATCAGTGCAGGATCTGTACATTTCTGACCACATTCATTCTGAACTCGGCACCTAAAGCTCTAAATTCTGCACATCTTTGTTTCTTTATCGGTGACTAACAACATCCAGCAGATAAATATGACAGGCTGCAAAATATTTTGTTAACGTGGTTTAGGGGATTTTTAAAATCTTTTTTTGGTTCAATTAGTTATATCCTGAATATTTCGTTTTATTTTTTCAGTGATACTTAAAACCTTAATATAAATTCTCCTATTTGTCATCCAAAGCACTCTGTAATATGTGAGCATGAGGATAGTAAACTCTAAATGCAGATGACTGTTTACCTAAAAGAATTGGAGCAGTGGAAATGGGTTGTTAATGGCTGTCATCCATCTCTATCGGGGTCATTGATTTAAGGAGGTTCAGTAATGACACAGAATCATCTCCTAGCTTTAAGCTTTACATAACTCTCTGCCCCCTGTGAGAATAACTAGTCTCCTTAATATCTGCTTTAAGACTCTTCCTGCTAATTTGCATATCTTTGTTTAATGTGTCATCCTCAGATCTTGGCCTGGATCAGTTCCTAGTGAAGCGCTACGATGGGAAGGTAAGAAAGGGGGGTCTGGTTTTTCAGGGGGGGATACAGTTAAGTCGGCAAAGGTTGTAACTATCAAGCTATCAAGGTTTATCTGGCTTGCATTTTATTTCAATTTTTGCACTAATATACATTTTTATTCAGATCATTAATATGAAATATGCTGGTAAATATTCTCAGTCATCCAAGTCATAGTCAAAAAAGTTAAAAAAACAATTAATTGGACTTTGTTTCCAAGTTTGAAGATGTTTTGCTTCCCATCCAGAAAGCTTTTTAATTCAAATGTCAGAAATAACGTTAAGTTGCTTTGCAAACAAAGCCTTGTTTTTGCGTAGACAACATGCAAATTGAAACGGACGAACATGTCCACCCCGTTTCAACGGGCGTCATTTGGCTTCTTCTGTTAAGCTCTAATGCCCCATATCTGTCTGTCAACACTATTTTGAATTGAAAAAGCTTCCTGGATGGGAAGCGAAACATCTTCAAACTTGGAAACAAAGTCCATTGGATTATTTTAATTTTTTTGGAATTAACATGAAAACTACTTAATTACCACCTAAATGTCATGTATTTGTTTGGAAAACAGCTTTCATCTTTCAGTTCTTTATTTTTCTCCACATTTGTAAAAGACTTCAGAGATTTATGTGAGAAATTTTAACATTTTGTTAAAAATTTTAGAAGTTCATCTTAAAGCTCACTAAACTATAGACTTAAATAATGAACTATAAATATAGGTTTGACAATATAATATTTAATGTGTATTTTAAAAAACAAGCCCTATAAAAACTCATCCTGTGATGATACCAATAAACTAACCAGGCTGTGTTTTCTACAATAGGAATCAACAAATATCGCTCTAATTGTTACTTTACACTATTATGATGCACATTGCACATACAATGACATATTGTTTTAGTGCAACCTTTTTATTTATTATAGGTATTGGTACTACATTTTTTCTCTTTGTTACAACAGCAAACTTAAATTCATTGTAGTGGGGTATTATCAGCTAGCACCAAGTATTATATCATACTAAAATGGAGGATATGCAGGATGCAGCGTTTTTAAAATTAAAAACAAATAAATCTTAGTAAATTCTAACTGGAAAAAAAATTATGAAAATCCATCCATGACTGTTTGTTATTTTTTAAAACAGACTAACCAACATAATCTGCTTGGCAGAGATTTTTAACTTCAGAGATCACTCAGCTTAGCTGTGTGTGATTAAGCCTTATTTTTTTTTTCTTTTATTATCTAACATGAGTAAACACCAGGGTGACTCTGGAGGAGATACAAAGTTCTTAGCTCAGTTTCTTAGCTGGAAAATTTAATTTAATCTATTTGTTGAAGACTAGCCCATAGAAGTCCTTCAAAAAAAGCTAGAATAGACCTGTTAGCAGTTTACACAAGTCATACAGGGGAAATGGTAAAGAAAAGAGTTCAGATGAAACCTAAATTTAACTTCATTTTGACAATATGCAGTACTCCTTGTGTGGTAGAAAATGAAAAGTCCCTGAACATGAAGTGAAACGTCACAGTGGTAACATCAGATTGTGGGAATGATTATCTTCAACGGGGGCTGAGAGGCTGGTTAGAGTTGCTGGGAACTCAGCAAAACTGGAATAATAGCTGTTAGAGGGTAGAAAACACCCAGGAGCGGTGCAGAGGTTCACCTTCAAGCTGGGTAGTGGCAGTAGACATACAGCCAGAGTTAAAATAAAATGGTTTAGATCAGTGATTCTCTTCGCCGGTCCTTGAACTCCACTAGGTTTTTTCCTTCTTCAGCAATCCCCATTTAAAGTAAATGGGTGCTTCCTCATCTTCTAATGGCACAATGAGAAGATAATGCAATCATTTGAATCAGTTTTGCTGGAGCAGATAAACATCTAAATATGAAGGACAGTTTGAGCAGAGTATTGGTCCTGGAAACTGTTTTAGTTTAAAGCATAATAATTGTTTTTTATTGGGTCTAGACAAAGCCCAGAGAAACTATTATAAAACTGTGGCAAGACCTCAAAGTTAATATATATGTCGTTTATATGTCATCGACTAAACTTACTGTTTTAATAAGAATGGGGGGGAAGTGTCTGTCTATAGATGTGCAAAAATTTAAAAACCAAACCCCTAAAAGCTGCAGCTGACCAATCTAACTTTTCAGATTTTTTTAATAGAATAGAAAATCCTTTTATTTTTGCACAATAGGGAAATTCTGGTTTTTACAGCAGCAAAATGATTATAGAAAAAAATGTTATACATATATGGACCCTAGAAAAATATATAAGAAAACATACTAGTGAAAAGTTAAAGGATAAACAATAA
>NW_015151859.1:90922-131429 GCF_000732505.1 Cyprinodon variegatus
ATTAATTAATTAATAAAAATAAAATGATCAAATTAATAGAAAAAGTTGGAGTATGGCCACTTTTGCTATAGACTGTACACATCTCATCTTACCCACAAACCAACTCCTAGAACCCAGTTTTAGGCCCTGAAAAGAAACTTTTTCTTTGTTTACCGTCATTAGGCAAGAAATCATGAATATAAATCACCATCTCCATTATTATAATCATCACAGCTTTCCTTGATTTTGATTTGTGACCTTTTTTGCTCTATCATAGATACTAATGATAATTCTCAAAGCCAGCAGGCTGCCATCCTTATTCATTCTATAATAGAAAATCATAAATATGGGATTAGAGTTGCCTATCTCATTATAAAATTCATCAGCCTTTTAGGCTGGTATAAATCTTCCTAATCTCCGTAATGATAAAACGCACCAAGTCTGTAAGAGTCAGTTCTTCCACAAGTTGTCTATTTTACTCCATTTTATTCTTCTTCATTTCAAGACTTTGTTTCCCAAAACTTCAATTTGCCCTTTTGAGTGTATAATTAAAGAGCTTGGAATGCAGACCAATCAAAACAAAATTAGATTTTAATTCTGAGGCACCTAAAAATCAAAATTAAACACTCTTCGTTTATGACTCTTGTCTGCTTATGTAAATGTTGCCCTTATCTCAAGGCCACATGTCTCTTTTATTTGCCATGCAAATCTCTAGACACATGGCTTTCACTGTGGTACTGCATTTAGCTTCGGTTGACCCAGGAGAGTTTACTGCCATCGCTAAAGGGTGACTTGGTGTACCCTTCCCTCTGAGGCCGGCTTCACCCACTCTCCCATTTGCTCAGAGACACATACCTCCTTCTCTGGTTTTATGAGCTCCTCTAACTAGTTGGAAGACGAATAAAGCATTATGATCATCTGCCAAAAAAGCTATAAAATTTTGCTCACATGAAAGTAAAAATGCCAAGAAATGAGACTTGGAATAGCCTTCGGTGAAACATTAGTAGGGACTAAATTAGGACAGAGGAGAAGTCAGAAAAGAGGGCTGTAGCTGGAGGTGAGGTCGTAAATAGCTAAAGTTGATATCCTGGAGGTGATCTGAGTAAAACGAGGGCTTTTTTTAAAAAATAACCTCTTTGTGCTTTTTATACCCTGAATTTAAAATTGCATTGGGCACAAAAATGTGCATTTAAATGTTATTAATAAATGTTAAACACAAAATCTGGTATTATAAAATATGAAAAAAGATAAATCCTTTTTCCCTTCTAAAACAGTTCAACCGAGTTACTGAGAGAGAAGAGCCTCTCATAGTTAGATACATCTGTTCCTGTCTGCCTTTTTATGATTAAATTTAAAATGTTTTAGCCAAACACACCTCTTCATAGACGCTAAAAGGTAAATATGTTCTGTTATATAATAGCAGGTTGTAAATGTTTTGTTTTACCTTTAAAAAAGAATGTTTTTTGATTTGTCTGAATGTAAAGCTTATATTTGAAGTTGTATATATCGTCTCTATGTATATGTTCTTCTCTTTATAGAACGATTTGTATTTGGTGATAACCTGTTATGCTGCTCTCACTCTTCTTCTCTCTGCCATCAATATGGTTCAGCTTTCAGAGATGTTCATGTGACCTCATGTTGCTTTTAACTGTGATTTACTCTCCTCTTCTCTAATCAGCTACCTTCTCTCATTCCACATAAATAATTCTCCATTATTTTCCTTTCCTCCATCCCTTATAAAAACTTTATACATGACTCCACATCTCTCAAACCCCCCCACATCCCCCTACATTTTCCTTGTCCCCCCTTTCCAAAATACACCTCCTACCGATTACCCCAAACTCCACCTATGATCATACCATTTGTCTGGTTCTCCACCTCTTCTAATTCTCCTCTGTCTCCCTCCCTCCCCTCCCCTCCCTCCGTTCGTCCTCGTCTCCGTGTCGCTCTGCCCTTCCCTCTGCAGGACTTCTGGCAGGTATGGGGTGTGTGCCGGGCAGCATGTGTCGCACCTGAATGATTAAGTGCACTTTGTAGTCACCACTTTTCCACTCTGTACTTTCCTTCCTCGTATCCCGATCTTTCTCTCCTTTTAATTATCCACACCTTTGATGCAATGAAGAGTGTAGCTGCTCACTTTCTTATTAGTTCAGGGGAACAGCTGAATATTTTTTATTTAAATCTCTGCATTAGCGAGCATTAGACTGCCTCATAGCATCGCCTCACTTTAGTTATGGTCAGTTTGAACAGGGCAGCAGCCAAAGGGTGCGGGGAGTCATTATGCGAAATATGCCGTTTGTTTTTGATAAACAAAATCATCATAAATAGACGAGCTTTGACCTAGTGCTTTATCTGCTGAATGATTAAACCTGTAAACAGGTTAAGGGTAATAAAAAGCTAAGTCGGGCACAGCAAAGGGCAGGTTATAACCTGTTCACTGTTGAAGTATAGGGTGTGCCATCCAGGGGAGTGGCTGTACACCCCACTGTGTGTGCACTAGTGTAGGTGTTGTATTGTTCCTGTACGTTGAGCTGGCGACCTTCCAGTTACTCTTTGTTTAGCTTGTTCCAGGCAGCTTTGTGCCATACCCACTATGTTGAATTATTGAATGTAAGGACTATGCTTTGCCTTTGCAAGGATTATTAAACGCTGCAGCTTGGCTACATAATGCACACGTTAGTGGTCACTCCCTAAAAGTGAGTTTCATTTAGGTTTATTGTTAAATTTTATGAGTAGAGTCAAACCTTGCAAACTGAGATGCTAAGAGCAGCCAACCATAACTAATTCATAAAGTCAATGCCAGATCATAGCGGCTGCTGTTCCCCTGCACTCCCTCTGTCTTGCTTTGGAAGAACACTCCCTTTCTCCCCATCCTTTCATTTCCTCGAAAAAGTATCGGCTCTAGTTTCGACATGCTTTTGATGCTCCAGCTGTTCCTTCCAGCATGCATTGCTCTCTTTGCCTGTGCCTCAGAGGAAAGTAGCCGTCGGTGGCGCCTCCTTCCTGCGCATGGCGGCATCGCGGCGCGGGTTTGGATCTAGGAGATTGCTTTGTTAGCTAATGTCAGGCTGTTTTTGATGTGCTTGTAAGCCTTCACAAATCCATCCTCTGGATTGCTGAGAATGTGAGTCTGCATGAGGTTTTTTTTTTTTTTTGAAAGCGCATGGTTCAGAGGTCCTGCAGCTTCAGGACCTGGTCTGTTTCTTCCTAATCTTCATGACATGGGTTGGTCTCTTCCTTTTTGAAGCTGAACTGTTTACAGTGTGACCTGCTAAGATGGAAGACACACAGCTTGGAGTTTGAAGGGAAACAAGGCTATTTTTATGTCAACTCATGTCATACTGACTATTGCTTGTTTCACAGGAAGCTTCCTGGACGACCTCTTTGATAATAACATCTGTTTTTTTTATTTTTATTTTTTTAAGACTTGCATTCACAGGGCTGGGGAAAGTCTCTGTCCCCTTCCAGTTTTTTTTGCTTTTTTCTTTGCCAGTTACATATTTTTGATCATCAAACAAAATCTAGCATCAAAGCCTGTAAATTAGCCAAAGAAATGGTTTTCAAAATGTAATTTTTAAGAGAAAAAGCTACCAAGCCAACCTGGCTCTCTGTGACTTCATGAATCAGCTGTGAGTCAGAATCAGAAAAAGCCAAGTTTTGTTTTACACTTACTAAAAATTCTCTTTGATGATGAGGTGCTACAGCTACATAAATAGACCACTAACTTTCATAGGATTGTAGATATATAATTTGGAATAAACGTGTTTAAATTGTAAGAAATGTAGAAAGGCTTTGGGCCTCAATCAAATCATGAATGTAGAGAAAAAATGTCACATTGACCCGTTTAGGTTAGAGTAAGACCTAGAGTAGCATCTAACCATTAAGTTTAGCAGAATTAACAACAAACAGAATGTGAAGCATGGTGGTGGTAGTGTGTTGATCTGGGGCTGGACCAAGGTTTGGCAGAGCTGCTGTAAGTCCAACTCTGAAGGGCCAAAAAAGGAAATGAAAGTAGTTTTTGGGGTCTAGTCAAAGCCTACACATCATGCATGAAAACTGAACAGCGTTGCTCCAAAAATGTGTTATTTTTTTAATCTCACTGGCAGTGTTTTCTGCCAGTGAGATTGTTTAGCTTGTTTAGACTGGATCCTCTTTTCCACATACAGTCAAGAAGGTTTGGATGTTTTTTATCCTTTAAAAAATAAAATTATTATTTGAAGGCTCTATTTTGTATTTACTCAGGTTTAAACTTGTCCGATATAAACTTTTCTGAAGATCTGAAATGTGACACTAATCCTTAAATAAAATAAACATGTATGGGCGCAGATTTTAATAGCAGTTTGTGCATTTTATGGCTTTAGCTTTCTTTAACTTCTCTATATGATTTACTTTGTGAAAGCTAACTCATGAATGTTGTAAATACTTTCCTGTCTCTTTAGTTCTGTACAGTTGAGCTGTTTGAATTTGTTAGAGGTTTTTTTTTTTTTATCAAGCTCATTTTGTTTATCGTATGATGAGACTTCTCACTTAGTTAAACAAGTAAAATTAGCTTAGAAATGTTCTGCATAAGGAGCCGTTTTTCAAAACTAGCTCCTTGAGTGATCATGAGTTATTAACGGAGCACCTGCTATGCAGTTACTCCTGGGATTAGAGGTGAATTAGAGGTGGAGAGTGAATGCATTAGTTTATCCCACACCCACACCAATCTGTTCACCCACACACAGCGGCCTCTTTTCATCCCTATGCCAGTATGCATCAGCAAATGTGGACTTTTGACCTTTCAGATGGCCATGGATAATTTATGGTTTTCATTTAGTGTTTTACAGCCCAGGAGTCTCTAGCTTCCCTCTTATATCCAGCTCAGATAACTGTTACCTTTAGCCTCAAGCAAGTCATTCTGAACGTTATACTGAAACCTGTATTGTTCTGGCTAAAGTGACAGGAACCCTTAAGCTATCGCATCACATAAGGGACACACAGGTGCTGGTTCTGATTTGTAGCTTCGTTTTTTTTTTTTTTTTTGACACCATTTTACTCTGTGAGTCACGCTGCACATGCTGATCCCGTTTCACTTGTTACTGTTTATACTCCAGTTTCACAGGTTATTTTAACCTGCATCTTCAACCACTGAGAGTTCAGATACAGACAAATCTAATAATAAAACCTCACTCAGAATCATAGTCTGCTTTATCAGCAGAGATCAGTTTTAGTGTTTCAGTTCTCCTGAACCATTTATTTACTCAGACTTCAATTAATCTTATTAGGATTTTATATGATAGATGAACACAAAGTGTCATTTAATTGTGAAGAGGAAAGAAAGTGATACCTGGTTTTAAGTTCTCTGGTATCACAAAATATATATTTTTGGATATGATAATGAATTTGCCTTTGTGAAGGTCTCAGTGTTTCATTAAAGTGAAATTAGTGAGCAAGTAGAAAGACCAAGCAAAATAGTAGACGGGTTTCAACCTGGTATTAGTGTATTATATATTCAATAAAGTATTAGTTTAAAACGATTTAGAAATATCTATCACTTTAAACATGACATAAAGCACTGTTCAGCCCATCATCTAAAAACAGAAAGCATGTCTACACTTCAAACCTATCTAAGGAGAATGGGTTCAGTAGAACCAGAAGTTTTTCTTTTTTCTTTCTTTGATGAGGAGAAAGTTAAAAGGTTTTGCATTTAAAAAATCTGGCCTCACTGGAAAAGTAGTAGAAAAAAAGCCCTAAGCTAACGGAGTATGATGCTCTGCTCAGATGAGACACAGACCCAACGTTTTGGTATGCATGTAAAATATGTGAGGTGGAAATCTAACACTGCAATTAATTATGAAACAACATCCTCGGTGCGAAAAACAGTGACGGCATCCATCTTCTAATTATCCGATTAGGAGATTAGAAGATGGATGGAGGGAAATCTACCAGAGAATGTAAAAGATTTGAGACTGGGGTGGTGGTTCGCCTTTCAATAGGACCATGATCCTAAAAACAGAGCCAGAACTCCGCTGAAAAGATTTAGATCAAAACAAAGAGAGGCGGTAAAAAAGCCCAGTCAAAGTCCCCATCTAAATCTGTTGCAAAACATCAAATTGATATAAACAAATGTTCTGCATCTGAGTCTGACTTAGCTTCAGACGTACCCTAAAACCACTTGAAACTGTAACTGGTGGTTCTGTCGGAATTTAACAAAACAAACAAAAAGAACTTGTAATTTTCCTTCCACTGCACAATGATGCACTGCTGGTATTGGTCTACCATATTCAGATAAAATAGGAAGAACTTTATGGTTTTAGTCAGATAAAATATGACTGGTATGAATAATATTCTTCTCATGACTTTCAGAGGAGACTGTGCAGACAGAAGTGGCACCGCATCTTAAGATTGCTTATTAGTGTTTGAAATTTTGGACACAGACTACAAAGCTCATCCTATTCTCTCTTTATTCAGTTCCCTGCCTGCCAGCTGCTGCAGTGTTGGCCACAGATCTTATCTGTGACGGAGCACTGCGGTCTTTTCACGCATAGCAGGCCAAGTTTAAGCCGCTGTCGGCCCAAAGCCAGGTGGCCTGATGTGCAGTAAAGGTGCGGTCTTGTGGCCTGATATTTTTTTATGGATGTGTTGGATGGGAGGATTGTAAGCCTTCACAAGCCTCATTTGTTTCTTCCTATTCTTCTTGCATTTTTTGTTGGATGGGGTCTAATGTGCTTATGTTTGGACTGGTTCAGGGGAAAGGTAAGACTAAGCCAAGTCCCTCACACGTCTGTGTGTCTATACGACAGCAGTACGGTTCACTGTCCTGCCGCCAGCAGGGCTGAGAGTTCAGTCAGCAGCTCTGTCAGCACTATGTTTCTGCCTTATCTCACAGGCCTGTGGGCCAGCTCAGTTTGTCATCCATATACAGCTGATGGGCTTGGCTATAACTTGGCTGACATGTGAAGAGATGTATGAGGCACATGGCAGTCCCTGTGGTAAGGATGTTTTCCGACACCTGGCTCGCTAAGAGAAACAATCAGATCTGACAGTGATCAACTGACACCCACAGATGTTAATTAACTCCACGTTCAGCTGTAATTACTTTCTTTGTTTAACGTTTAGTATTATGGGCTGTAAAAACAAATCCAGACTAAATCAGAGGTTGGATCTTTTATTTTTTATTCAAGTTAAATATTCTGCTATTTAAGGAACAGAATTAAGTATCATTTAAAAGATTAAAATAACTTCAAACACTTTTTATTATGTTTGCTTTGTTTGTTTTTTTCCTTTTTTTTTGTTTTTTTATTCCTACAGCGTGAATTTTTAAGTTGTGCACTGGCCTGTAGCTTATGATATCTAGGTTAAAAAAGAAGATGAGAAAGAAGATAAGCAAATTGACAAAATATGACAACAATCGCTAATTTTAACAAAATATCCACCCAAGAAGAAAGTATTGACTTCCTCAGTTAATACAACGATTGGCACCAGTTCTTTTCTGATTTGTGCATCTTTTTTACCCGCATTTGGCTCACCAGAGTACTTATTATTTAACCAGCCACTGTTAGTTACAGCAGTGATTCCCAACCAGGGGTACGCATACCCCTATTGGTCTGCGAATGCATTCCAAGAGGTACATGTAAAAAATTTTATTTCTTGTATAGTAAAATAAAATAAGGCTGGGATCTGTTTGCTTTGTGAGGACCCAATTGAAAAATTAACAAGCTTTTATCAACCAAAAAGTAAGTTTTTCTTATATATTGAGTTCACCAAATAAGACAGGGCAACAGTCTGGATGTAGAGAACAGCCTGGTATCAGCAGTTTTTTTTACCCTGAGCTATCGGAGCTCATCAAAGTAGCTCAGGTGTCTTGATGAAAACAAAATAAAACTAATTAAGTCAGTCTGAATATAATTTTTGTTCTGTATTTTGTTCCCAATTCATTAAGTTTAAATGTGTTTATAATGGAGTTACTCAAAGGAGCTCCAGTTTTAAAAACACAGGTTTATAGTATTTTATTATGTATTTATTTCGATTCCTTACTAACTTACAGTCAAAATATGTATGTTGTTTTTTTTTTTAGAATTAAGAATTAATTAAGAAGTAATACTTTAGAAAGAAATTATGAAGTTAAAAGATTTAGTAAAAAAAAAGTTTTTTTTTTTATAATCAGTTATTGTAAGTTCCACTTTTGGACAATCATCAATACTTTTGGCTGATAGGGGTACTCATGGTAAGAAAAAATGCCCTAAGGGGAACACAAGTCAAAAAGATTGGGATACACGGGTATAATACAACAAGATTAATCCATGTTTTCTTCTTTGGGATGATAGCTGATGTACCTGTGAAAACATTAAGAGCACACTCTGTCACAACACTTATATGCGCATAATTTGTTTTCCCAAATGGAGCAACATCTTATCTTAACTGTCACTTCTGATGAGCTACATATTTATTGTTTAAAAGGAAACGTCTTATGCAGCCAATCAGCAGCTGCTTTCAAACACTAGGTCATTTAAGAACATTTACTGTGGGCACTTATTGTTTACTTATTTACTTAAGCGATCGGTTGATATGAGCAGATGTTTTTTACTGACTGAGGCTCATCAAAAGCATCATCTAATAAGACAATGCAACGAAAAAACCTAATGCTCTCAAACAGCTGAAATGATTAATGTATGGCTTGTGATTCATCTCCAACCTTAAACATGACAGCATTTAAATGAATCCAAATGTCCAGTTATTTTATAGTTTGTGGAAAAAAACTACTTTAAATGGTGGTTTGGTGTTATCTGGCTGTATACTTTATTCTCACCCTCTCTTCATAGATCAATCTTAGGGGAAAGTAACCTTTCTCTGTGATCTTAAACGGTGGCTAAATGCTCCTATAAATATAATTTATTAAAAGTTTTTTTTTTTTTGTCAAGATGACTCCATATGTTGTTATTTAGTTTTCAGGGAAAAATTGTCCCATATTTTTTCTTTTTCTAGGGACATTTCCACTTTAAGTTTAAATATTAAGATGGCATTCTGCCATTGGCAACTATGGTTTGAATTTTAAGTCTGTGTTGCTTTTCAAACTTAACTTAGCTAAATATGCTGATCAGCCAGAGGGCTTTTAGATTCATTTGCTGCAGATGGATCAGATTGATAAATAGAAATAACTGATGCATGGAAGCCAAGCAGTCTTGCCATCACTAAAGCAACAAGTCCCATATGATAGCAGCAATATCTGCATAACATGTCAGACGGCAAGTAAGTGATTTGCATTCAGATTAGGTTCTTTCAGCAAGGGGAGCTGAATTCTCACAATTACTGTTGCTGCTTTTTCTGAGATGAAAGTGTGCATAGCCTCTTTACCTTACTGCTCCATAATTGTGCTCCCGTATAGGCTGACAACAAGTAATATGATCGCTTCATATACTGTATGTTCACAACCCTCCTTTTAAGAGGGAGAAAACTAACTTAAGATTAGGGTCTTTAAAATAGAGCGTTACTCAGGAAGGTCTTTGTGGGTTTATTAGTTTGTTTTCTCTTGAGCTGGTTAAAGATTTCCAACTATAGCAAATAAGTATGCCCTTCTCTCCCCCCCTTTGTCTATTTATTAGTGTTTGTATTTCTGTCAGGGTGATTCAGGCCTTTTCTGTGGGGCTGTTTTTGTCCTTGACTCAGGCCAGGGGAAAAACTAAGCCATTATGTTTAATGTCCTCTGAGCCTCAGCTCTGATGATGATGAGGATAATAACAAGGCCCGGTGTGTCTCTGGTCTGTATGGAGGATACCTGCCGACTGGAGTAATGCTTGTTTATTTGCCCGTTTAGTTAACACACAGATCTAGAGCGATTGTTTTTCCTATAACAAGCCAAACTCTCTGCTTTTTCTTTTTTAATTTCTCTCCACTACTACTATACTTGTGCTCACCCAACAACTTTTAACCTTTTGTTCTTCTAATATATTTCTTTTATTTTCTATAGCTGGCATCAGAGCTCCAGTGATAACATTTCATTGTCTCCCTTCACTTCCTTCTCCACACCAGCTAATGCAGATAGCATTAATAATACATGCTCCAGTGAAAACTGCTATTTTATGTCTTGGCATTGCTGACTGGACTTGAATCACGGATTTATGTTTAACTGTTATTCACTTGTCTTTGACAGCCATCAATACTGTGGAAAAATTGCCATGCAATGAACTAGCCGCTCAATTTTAAGCATTG
Source organism: Cyprinodon variegatus (assembly GCF_000732505.1). Lineage (NCBI taxonomy): Eukaryota > Metazoa > Chordata > Actinopteri > Cyprinodontiformes > Cyprinodontidae > Cyprinodon > Cyprinodon variegatus. The sequence goes on from NW_015151859.1 coordinate 101,090, forward strand.
AATATGTTTTTTCTGAAGGACTGGATGTGGGTATTGGGATTTGCTTTATGCAACATTCACTCAGTCTTCAAATAATAATACTGAACAGATTTGCATCACTTTGGTTTATTTCAGATGAAAGTCAAACACAAATATGCAGTGCTGAGCTAATATTGTCGCATTACAGCCACAAACACTGATGTATTTAATGAGCTGAATAGTTCAAATAGTGCATGATTTGGAACAGGAAGGAATAGGATACATGACTTTTCACAATGTTTGCAAATAAAACTGCAATAAAATAGTTTTGCATATATATTCTGCCCCACTGTTTTCATAGTTTGTTGAAGAACCTTTTATTTATTTATTTTTTCTTTTGCTGATAGAATACATTTGTGTTACATATTCTATTCTCTGTAAAAAAAAAAAAAAAAAAAAAAGCTTAATCTCAGTAGGATTAAATGATGAAGGACAATGTTCTCTAACAAAACTCTGAGGGCTTCATAGAAGAGCTGCATTTCCACTGAGCTAAATTACGCATAGGTACGTCCTATTTACTAATATGGGGACCTCTGTAGGCAGTTTGTCAGTCTGTGTAGTCTGTTTAATTTTTACTTATTTATATGTTCAGTACATTTCTACAGTGCAACTGCAATAATCAAGTCAACTACTGCGTCGTCTTTCCTGAGCTCTCTACTGTGCAGATATTTTTATATCTAAAGGAAATATCTTCCAGGACATTACAACTTTTTTAAGCTCTTTTGTACTATATACTTTTTATATTATCGTATTTTTTTAATTATTTTCTAATGGCATCTTGCTTTAACTCTTTCTACTCTATATAGCTACTGGAACCAGAATTTTCCTGAAGGAGTTATCCCAGTGGATAAATAAAGTTGAGTCTAAGTCTAAGTTGTTTGCAGTGGATCTTATTTAAGGACATATTCCTTTTAAAGTGGCTGAAAACAAATACATAGAACACTTTTTTTTTAATAAAATTTTTTAAAAATTTCTTTAAAGTTTTTGTGGCACTAGTGGTTTTGTTATGGTACAGTAGTCTGACTGGAAAGTGGGTGCAAGAGAGAGAGGGGGACTTGCGGCAAAGGACCACAGGCCGGATTCAAATCCGGGTCGGCCACGTTGAGGACAAAGGCCTCAGTACATGGCCTCCTTTGCACTAATTAATCTAATTTTCCCTCTGGTTCACTATCATGCACTTCTTTGTGTTTTTTTTTTTATAAAATCCAAATAAGCATGTCAAAGTTTGTGGCTGTAATGATATTAAATCTGGAAAAGACCTGATGGAATAAAATCATGATTCATAAAAAGGGTTGTGTTTTTTGGGATTTCCCGTCATATTTCAGTTCCACCATGATGAGACATATCTCTATGCCTAACTTTGAGTGGCCTAGAAACCGTTTTGTTATGTTGATCGAGATGATGTCTGATGTGTCTCTCAATGCAAATGTGTGTTTTTGTCATTCAAGGCCCTGCTGAACACAGCAGAGGCCACAATGTTCTCTAATCGTTTTTTTCTCCTCCCTCCTCCTCCTCCTCTGAAATGGACCCGTTTGCAGATGGAGGTAACTCCACAAGGGCTCAGTGGGGCCCCAAATCTTTCCCCCTACCACACCCTGCCGTCGCTCCTCCACTAGGCATGCTCTGTTCTTCTGTGAGGTGGAGCGTCCTACTGCTGTCTCTCTTTCTCTGTGTGTAGTTTGCATGCGACTTCAGGACTGTCATGCAATGCTGTTAATACACGTGCTGACTGAGAACTATCAGGTCAGCTGGGCATCTCTGTGTGTTCTAAAATTAACCTGTTTTCTGTGTGGGTTGGGCTTCAGACATGCTTAATTGAAAATGTGTTTGTGTCTCATGATGTTTTCCCCTCTTTTTATGTCCTTTTAACACCGTGAGTAAAGCCTCTGATGAATAACGACTTTATAACCCGACCTGACCACAGACTGATTGTTTTACAATGTCGCCCTCACCCATCTGTATGGCTTCATGTGTATGCAGCAGTTGCATGACTCCTGTAAAAACTAGTCCATTATTAACCTTGGTGTGCATTGTGACTATTTTCTAAATGTGCGTGAGAGAAAAACAATGTTTGTGTCCATTAGCTGTATTTCAATTCTCTAAAAAGTGGTGTTTCTGCAGAATCAAAAGGTTTGTGCTGCTTTTAATTTTTTCTTTCCATTTTTTTTGTTCTGACCTGGATGAGCAGAAAATCGCCCAAGAGAGAGAGAAGTTTGCAGATGAGGACAGCATATTTTACACATTGGGAGAATGTGGTCTTATCTCCTTCTCTGACTACATATTCCTCACAACCGTGCTGTCCAGTAAGTATATGAGATTTAACTTATATTTATTTATATTTTAGTATTTTGGTCTATACATTGCCTGTGGGTAGACAAGTTTACAGTGGCTTGCAAATGTTAATGGTTTCTTTTTTTCTCTCACATTTTACTGTTTTATAACTGTAAAAGGCTTGTGTGAAGGATTATAAAGTAATCCTTTCTGAGCTATATCTCAAACTTAAATCATCTAAATGATTACATTTTAGTCAGTTATCCAAGTTGCAATAAAAACAACAGCAAGCAAATTACCTTAAGGGTGGCAAATTCTGTCAACTGTTTCTTTAGAATATGGTCTTAATTGGAATAGTTTCAAGACGGAAACAATAGTTAAAGGCTTGAAACATTTTATGCAGTTTTTTTACAGGCTGTGCAGGGATGAGAGAACACATGCAAAACAAGGTGATCACATCTAACCACACTGGAACTTCAGAGTCTGAAGTTCCATGCAGGGGAACAGAACAGAACCACAATTCCCCTTTAACTTTTTTTGGAATGATCATCAAGTAATTTTGACTTTTTTATATTCTGATAACTGCATAAAATCAAGAAATCCAATGAACTTCAGAATATATTCAATAGTTAATTACATCTACCTGTGTGTTATTTAATTTCTGATAGTGTTTAGTTTTCTGCAAAGCGGTGTCCTTTTTTTTTTTTTTAGCCTTTTAAAGAACTGTGGAAGATTCTGGTCCATCGGTTTTAACTGAGGATGAAAACCAACATGGATTAGATTTTTAAGGGGGTTATGGCTTTTCGTTTCATTTGACACAATTTGAATAACCCCTAAAACCTATTTGTATTGGTCAGGAACATGCCCGATTAAAATCATTTGGAAAAGTTAAAAAAGTTTGTAAACTTTTCTAATTGCATCTCTCTTTGTTTCTTTTTAGACAAAAAAAACAAAATTTTTTCAGTAAAATTATGTTTAGTTACAGTGAGTTTGGTCAGCGTTCTGTTTGTGGTGCTTCCTCTATTTAAGTGCCTAAGCTCTCAGCCCACCATCTTTAAAATTAGACAGCTAATCAAGCGTGCAAAAAAAAGGGGAAGTTGCACGGTGATGTTGCTGCTTTGAATATTTTAGCTAATGGCAGCTCTCTCTCTCTTCTTTTAAATGAATATCACCGTCTTAGCTAGATTATTTATAATAATCTGTTTGTGTGATTAATTTCTCCGGCTGAGTCATTTTTAAAGCAATGTGTTGATATCTCAGGACTGCTTCTGCTCGGTTTATAGACTTGGAAATGGAGGACCATGATTGATACCATTTGCCTGCTTGCATAAAACTTGTTCCATCTTAGTAGATCATATTAAATAAATCCAATATGTCCTTTAAATGGGTGTTTAAAGCAGCAGAAGCGTCCTTAAGGTCAATTTAGGCATATTTGACAGATTAGGCTCACCTATTTCTTATTTTATTATTTCTGTTTAGCAGCAGTTTTTTATAATCTAAATAATATTAGAAATTGCTTTAAGAATAGCACTGAACGTTTTGTTAAACAATATTTTTTAAAAAGCTTTATAAAAAAATTATTTGATTGAAACCTTCAGGTCATTTGAAAGCAGTTTTTTTTTTTCCCATCTTCGTGTAACTGGTAACAACAGTTTAGTTATTTTACTGTCTCTAGTTTATTTAAGCTTGCCTTTGTGTTGTCGATTGACACGATTAAAACGATCTTGCGTTTAGTTGAATCAGTTTTATGCTCATCTCAGAACACTTTCCATTTAAGCAGTTTTCTGAAACATGCAGCGCATGATCCAAAGTTCCCCAACAGATTATTCCTCTGAAATGCTCAAAAATTCCAGTATGAAGGATTTAAAAGATGGCCTGGAGTAAAATCCAACTGAGCGGCTGTGATCGCAGGAGTAATTTGGAGGCAAGATTTAGGCAAAATTCCTGCAGTGATTTAAAAATAAATACATGGCAGTCATCTAAAGCACTCGATTCCAGTTGTTGCTGCTAATGGTAACACAACCGCTCATCAGGATTCCCTTTACACATACAGCCAGCTTAGTTTCCATATATTTATCTTTTTCTATAGATTTATATATCATTTTTAAAGATATTCAATAAATAACATAATGGTTTAAAAGCTACATTTTGTCCTCTGCGTACTTTTCTGAAATTATCTTTAATATTTAAGTTTGACAAAAAAAGTAGAAGCTGAATTCCGTAAGGGCTAGTTGTATTAATTTTTTCTCAGTGCTATATGTTGTATCAGCATCATTGCTGGCAGATGGGGAGGTTAATTGAGCAGTATTTTGTTTTGTGCTCAGAGGGATGTTTATTGTCCTTTTATACCCAGAGCTCATTCCCAGTAGTGTGATCAGAGAGGCTGCTTTCTAGTAAATATGTCATTATCTCTAGCTGCTGCTTTTCTTTTCATATTGTCCTGCACTGATTTAAGAAGGTTTCCCTCTTTGTGTCTTCATGTTGTGCCTTGTCCAGCTCCCCAGAGGAACTTTGAGATCGCTTTCAAGATGTTTGACCTAAATGGCGATGGAGAAGTGGACCTGGAGGAGTTTGAACAGGTCAGACTGTCAACAGCAACACATTTAGCATGATTCAGAACTAAGAAAACAGGTGTTGAAAGGTTCAGGTGACATGGACCTACAAATGAAATGTACCTTTAGGATTAATAAGTACTTATCCACCTGGATCCGTTTTTGCGGAATACAATGATTGTTTTATTTATAGAAGTGGGATTAAATACTTTATAATAACTGTCTTGATTAAAGATGAACCAATCAGAAATGTGTTGCCAGTTTCCAAACATCTATTGTCAGGAGCAATGATAACATTTAGGTCGCGGTCGATCAAACCATAAAACAAGCGATTCCTGTCATTAGCTAATTTGTCTGCTTCTACAGTCTTGGTTTATGTGGCTTCTTCTTGAACAGGTCCAGAGCATCATTCGATCCCAGACCAGCATGGGCATGCGACACCGCGACCGCTCCACTACAGGAAACACACTGAAGACAGCCGGCTGCAGCTCTGCTCTCACCACTTACTTCTTTGGGGCAGACCTGAAGGGAAAACTCACAATCGGCAGCTTTCTGGAGTTTCAGAGGAAACTGCAGCACGACGTGCTCAAACTAGAGGTAATAAAGCAGGAACGTAAAGTCATGACGAAAGCAGTGACACTAGCTGACACTGACATCAACGTGGATCAGTGATATCTGAGTTGTGCACATCAAGAGATATCAAGAGATGTGTAGACACTTAAAGTTTTCACACCTTGTACATTTTCTACTGTTGCTCTAAAGAGTTTGCACATTCAGCCTTTAGTTCTAGTTAGATTTTTCTAACATTTAATCATTTGCATCCCTTAAGCTAAAGTCAAAGCAGAAAGAGATGTTACAAAAACACAATGTTTGTTTGTTTGCTGATGAACAGAGTAGATGGAAACTGATCAGGCAGGAAAAGTCTGCCTGACTGATATCTGGGAAAACCTTATGGGAGTTTGAAAAGATGATCTGAAAAACAATTAAAAAAAATAAAATGGGTATATTTGAATCAAAAGTTTATTATTTAGGGATTACCACACTATCCTCTGAAATTTAACAGAGAAGTGTGTGAAATTCAGATTTAAACACTGTAGGTTGACTTAACCCTTCAGTTATCTGCTGGACCAATGAAGGTTAAGGTGGACTGAGTCCAGACATTGATCGGTTTCAGAGGTCTGCAGCCTTTACAAAACCTCAGTCCTGCTAGATAAAAATCTAGAGCTACAAATGTTACAGAACCTTAAGAAAATGTCCTACAATTGATGCTCCAAAACGGTTTACTTTTTTTTTTTTTTTTTTATCAATTATTTCTGTTTTTAGGTTTTGAAAAAAGGAAAAAAATTAAACATACAGAAACAGGATATTACATATAATTGTGGAATATTTACATCATTTTCAACCCTATGACAAAAAATTGACTTAAATCATATTACTGTTACTTTTATTTTTGTTATTTAGTGGAAATTTAATGAAATTGCTCCCAAAAAAAAAAACTGCATTCTTTAGATATCCACACTTATTATTGATTTTTTTATATTACTTTTCAGCAGCCATTTTGGAGATATATGGCAGATATGCAGGCCTCTGATTTAGACTTTAGAAAATAATGATTTCATTAAAAGAAAATAGAAGTTTACAAGAATCCAGAACCAAATCTGACTGATTTGAAGGAGTACTGTCAGACAAAGAGGCCAAATTTGACCATGGTTTAGATTAGGCCTCCTGCCAATGACAACTTGGAAAGTTCAACAGGATTTTTAAACGTGAAGGGCGTGCACGTTTAAGCATCCAGATATTTGATGTGTTGTTGTTTTTTATGGCTGCCACCATGAACAGTGTTTGCCTAGCAACACTGTAGTTCTTGCAATAACAAACTATTACTGCAGGCGCTGGCAGCAGTTCTCACATCAGAATCATTAACAAACAGCAAACACAAAACTGACATGTTTCTAATGAATTCAGTCATTTGTTTCCACAGCCTTGGTAAAGAGAGTTTTCTGTTGATTGGCAGTTTCCCAAAACATGAAGGTATTAATTAGAGACAAACAAGAACAAAGCTTAGCTCTAATAGAAAGGGTTATCTACCATTTCCTGATTATATCACCATACCCAAAAGCTAAAACTGTACAAACACTCTAAGCTGTTTTTCCTGTACAGACTTTACAGGTTCTTAGTTGATTAAACAAACAGCCACAGCTTAGTGACTTGCATGACTCCAGACGTACAGCAAACTGTCACAAGTCATCAGATCCAGAAAAGAACATGTCAGTATTTAGGCTGTCAAACAGTACAAGATTTCAGTGCAGCTAAGCTCATCCAAGACTTTTCTGCAGTCCTGCAGTGAATCATTGTGGGGGAAAAATCCAATTCAGCAGCAGCAGCTCCAAACAACATTCAGCATGAAGCGTGACACAAGTATTTAACGTTGCCCATCCTCCTCCTACTGATTGGCCTGCCCCTCTGGAGAACACTCAGTCTTAGACTTAGACTTAGATTTATTTTGTCATTTTGTATACACAAGTGTAAACAAAAAGAAATTTTGTTTAGAACAGCTCTCTAGACAATTTCATTTTTTAAAGTGCGGCCTTGATAAACACTCTCCATCCTTCTCTCTCCACAGTTTGAGAGGAACGACCCCGTGGACGGCAGGATCACAGAGAGACAGTTTGGAGGGATGCTGCTGGCGTACAGCGGCGTCCAGTCACGTAAACTCAAGCAGATGCAGAAGGGCTTGAAGAAGATGTTTAAGGATGCACAGGTAGTTCTGCTTTTTTTTTTTTTTGTTTATACACACTCAGAGACGATCACTTCTTTATCCTTAGAGAACCTTTCATTCTTCCATCATCAGTATGCATCTCATAGTCTTTTACTTCTTTGAACTATTTGGCTTCCAGGGAGGAAAGTGGTTCAAATGTAGACACACACCTATGAATGCATATTTACTTAAATGGCCCTTAGCAAGATGCCTCTAACACACAAACTATAGTCAATGAAAGCAGCCCTGACATAATTCTTCCTGTATATCTGGAAAAGTTAGTTTAATTTATTGGTTTCTTTGTATTTCTCTTGCCTAGAGGTGTAGTCCATTTGTTTTCTGTTGTACCAAGTAGCCCAATGTTCCCCAAATTATCTATTCTTTCTGACCGGAGGTGATTTAGGGAGCATTGTCCTTTATAGAGACTTGGTTTTCCTCCAATCACCTGAAAGAACCCCAATGCCATTTAATGGAGAAGAAGTTGGTTGAAAAATGTCACAAACAACATTTTACAAAGGCTGAAGCCAGAAAATCAATGTCACCACCCACACTGATTTGGTTAGAGTGGGTTTTGGCTAAAAATAAAAGAATAGTAAGCTTTAAAAATCTTCCAGCTTGGCTTAAATGCATCATTTCTCCTTTAGACAAACCGAATAGCTTGTAAAAAAAAAAATATATATGTTTGAATGAGCTTAAAAATGCTTTCAAACCTGCAAACAGTGTAGACACTATGAGGCATGGCAGTAGGAGGATCATGCTGTGGGGCTGTTTTTCTGTCAGTGCAGGGTTCCGAGTAGAAAGAACAACAAAAGAACACTATTTTGAGTTTTTTTTTTTACTGTTTTTTTACTGAAATCAGCAGCTGCATGGCTGCATCTGGAAGCAGTTGGTTGTTTCAATTAGACAAAGAGCCGAAAAACATCACATCTGGCCAGAGAGTGGAAAGAACAGAAAACTTTAAACAGGCCCAGTAGATTACTATGACCTTACCAAGCGCAACACCAGCTGCTCAATCTGCTTGCATACAGAGGCTTTTTGATTTTAACTTTGTGCTTTGTTGACTTTTTTTTTTTTTTTTACACTTGTTAGTATACTCCAAAAGCATTTCCAGTGTTTGCTATGGACCACATGACCCGAAGTACAATGTTATCCATGTGAGTTATAAGTAAACAAGGAAGTTTCACCCCAGCAGGAGTGGAGAGAAAGCAAAGTTCAAGTGTGAAAAAGTGCTAAAAATATTGAATCCCAAGAGTGATGAGATGTGAACCTTTGAGATTACTGAAAGCGGGACCTCAAGCTGCCCAAACCTGCCAAGGTGGTGAAACCTGACTGATTACTGCCAGCAGATGACAATGATGTAAAACAATGTTTATATCTGCAGACGCACCCAGCACAGAAGTTCTTATCTGGCTCATAAAAGACGAAATAAAGACTATCAGAAAAAAACACTCGACACATATTGTTTGATTTAACATAAACTTAATGTTTTTTGTTTGCTTCTTTTTAAGTTGTGGGCTATGCTGGATTCCATTGGTTAGTAACTAGAAAACCAACCAGTTTAATAAGTGATTAAACATCCAGAAAGTGGCTACAAAAAGAATGAAATCAGGCTGCAAATTTTCTAAGGGAAACCTAACCAACAGGTGGTAAATGTTTACATTTGAGCCTCTAAGTATCATTGGGGTTTGGTGTGGATTAAAGACGATTGATGATAAATTTAATTCCTTGTTTTTTTTTATTCATGGAAATTATATGTTGTCTAATAATAATTGCCTTTAACAAAAAGTAGTTCAGAATCATTATTGGCCAAAAACAACTCTGGTTGAATGTCTCAGCTGTATATCTACGTCTGGTGCTGGTATTAACTTTCCTAGATGTGATGATGTTTAACATGCCTGACAGAAAGGTAGAGATTCACCTCGGAAATAGTATTTTTAAATAACACGACAAGAAGTAAAGCATCAGTGGTTTTTCTGCCAGTTGTCATCCATCTGGTCAACACTCTGTTTATCTCTGATCAAAGGAAGAGCGTATTTTCTCAGGAGAAGAGTTTCTTTACAAGCTGCTTCACCATAGACTCCAAATATTTCAGACTTTCATTTTCTTCTTCAATATTTCTCTTTCAGTCATTTTCCTCTAACTTGATTGGAATTGATGGTGCAGAAATGAGTTTTTACTGTTTCTTGGCAGAAACGTTCTTTCACTTCTCCCAGACATATTGCTTTAAGCCACAGAATGAAGAATAGATGAAAATGGAAACAAATATGTGCCTTCTGTTTTCTATTTGCTTTCTAGTTATCTGCTCTTTAGTGTAATGCGCTCATCTGTCTTCTTAGTGAAATTCTGTTCATACAAATGACATCCCAAAAGTGTTATAGGAACTACTGGAAAGTTAAGACTGCTAACAATTTACAAATATAGAAAACTGCACGTTGGAGTGAGGCTTAGCTATAATGACACAGCTCTGATGGAGAAATGTAGAAATAATCTAAGAAAAATGGTCACGAAGAGCCATGTTTGGACTAATCCCAAAAAATATCTAGTTATGGGTAAACTCCTAAATTCTGTGGGAGGATGAATAGTGTTTTGTTGAAGCTAAAAATGAACATATAAAAAACAAAAAAAAAACAAAAAAAAACAACACATGGTGTTGGTTTTAAACAAAAAAAAAACACCACACACCAAGAGGATACTGTAAAAGATGGTGGTGGATGCATCATGGTCTGGTATGGAACAGTTTTATGATGTGGTTCAGTCATGACGTAATAAATTGTGAGCAGCTTCAAACAGCAACTGATTCAGAACTGCAAACTTCACCTATCTGCTGGGAAGATGAAGATGAAGCAGAGGATTTCTTATTAGTGAGTTTAAACCTGTGTCCAATTTAAGATGAAGAAAAACATCACCAAATGGAAGTCAAGACAAAAACTGGAGTGTAATTTGGATTTTTGTCCAACCACCATACATTCCTCCTTCATTGTCTTTGAGCTTCATTTCTGGCTTCATCCTCAGTGTAATGATCCCCTCAGTCAGTTTAGGGACTTTGCATAAGGCACGATGAGGCATGTCTGATGGAGAAATTCAGCAATTATCCTAGAAAACGGCTGATAAAACAGGTAATCTCCTGTGTTCTGCGTACTACTGCCTCAGGAGCGGGGTAACAGTGCAGAAACAGATCTGCTTAAAATTTCCCTAAGTCTGGTGGTCGAGACAAAAACTAAACACTGAAGCTCACATCATCAGAAAACTAGCACCATTCCTATAGCATGTCAGAGGAGGTATTATGCTGTGGTGTTCATCTTCCTCTGGGGGAACCGGGAATGTCTGAACTGAAGCATCAAGGCTTCTGATAAAAATCTGGTTCTATTAAAGAATAAATGGGTTTAAAGCCCAGCATCACCTCCTTATCCTTGCTCTTTCAGATTTCAAACAACCCATATTGTAAATGAAAAAAAAACAAAAAAAAACAGTAATACTGCCAGAGACCAGCTGCTTGCTTTTCTTTCCAAATGAACTCCTGAGCAGCACTGCAGCTGTCTGATCTGTGTTTATCTATGCATGTGTGTTTAGCACCGTCTGTCCGCCCGTCCTTCCTCCACTCTCCGATCATTCATGTGTGTCGACGGCTTCTGCCCACTTCCTCTTGTCATTTGTGTCACAGTGTTGAGCTGCTCTCATGCGGCCCTGCGCAGTTGAAGCTTTTATTGTGATATTTTTTGGTAGATCTGCTGTTTTATGTGGAGGGGCAGGTCAGGTTGTTACCCAAACTTAACAGTTTTTCTCCATTTCTACACAGGGAATCACTTTTGAGGAGGTGGAGAATTTCTTTACCTTCCTAAAGAACGTGAACGACGTGGACACAGCACTCAGTTTCTACCACATGGCTGGAGCCTCAATTGATAAAGGTATTCCCACTCCCCTATTTTCATGTTTGTCCTTCCCAGAGATATTCCAGTTCTTCCCACATCTCTTAACTTGGCTTTGCTCCCACCCCTAACTCAGCGTTATTTCGTTATATTGTCCATCCATCTGTTTCTCTGCCACTTCTCCCTTTAGTAGTACAACTGTGAGCACATTTCAATTCAAGACCTGCTTATGCACCAATGACAGATGACTCCCTGCTTGCAGTGCAAACTCCTGATTACCACTGAGACATGGCGGCATCATCATGATTCAGGCAGAGGGATTGTGCGCTATGAATCGGAATGACCAGTTTTACCTGTGTGTTTGATGCAGAGTTAGCTGCCAATTGGGTTAGACTTAGACAAACTTTATTGTCATTTTGTTTACACAAAGTGTGGTCAGTTTGAATCAGAGTCTGATGGCGGTGGGGAAGAAGCCGTTTTAGAATCAGCTGGACCTGCATCGAATGCTGCAAAGCCTCTTCCCAGAGGGCAGCAGGGAGAACTTTCCATGGTGGGGGTGTGAGGGGTCATTGATAATATTATGGGCTCAGGACACGCACTGCTGGGATGAAATGTATTCTATGGAGGGAAGAGGAGCCCCGATGATCCTCTCGTCTGTTTCACTACTCTCCTCACATTCTTCCAGTCTGAGACGCTGCAGCCTCCACACCACACAGTGAGACAGCTGGTCAGGACGCTCTCTATTGTGCTTCTATAAAAGATCAGAGAATGGGTGGGGGCAGGTGGGCTCTCCTCATCCTTTGCAGGAAGTACAAGCGCTTTTGTGCCCTTTTACCAGTGAGGTGATGTTTACAGTCCAAGTCAGGTTCTCTGTGGTGTGCACCCCCAAGAATTTGGTGCTGCTGATCACCTCTACAGTTTAGCTGTTAATGAACAGTTCAGAATCATGCTGTTATCTCTGCACCAGCCCACTAGCTGCTCCACCCGCTCTCTGTAATCCTGGTCGTTGTCATCACTGATGAGTATGATGGACTTCATACTTACCTTCAGCCCTGCAAGGATGTGTAAAAATACTTCAATAAATGAATCTCTTTTTGCAGTTTAGCACAGAAATAATAGTTTCTAACAATCCATTTAGAGAATATAGAAATAAAGCATTTTTATTTATGTACTAATCTTTTAATTTTTGATCCATCACTTCCTGTTTCTCTAGGCTTAAATATGACCCAATACAAATTCCAAATATTTAACCAAACATGCAAAAAACGTGATGTTCAGTTACAGCGGATGTTTGCTTAACTTCTGAAGTGAGGATTGGTCTACATGATCAAACCCTGAAGTTCTAATGATATTTAGCAGAGAAGATCAGCATTTCTTTCAGAAACAGATGAAGAAAATAAATGGTCAAAAACAAGCTTTAAATTCACTCTTGCTGCATAAATAAAAGTCCAGAGAAAAGATGGAAGAGCAGAATACGCCTTAAAGCTGTGGTCAGCCTTTCAGATCAAAGATATTTGCATAAATCATACATAAATGAGACACCACTACATCTATTTCTTGTTCATTTTCTGACTCTGGTTCGCTGGCTTCTCAGTTTACCCAAAACGTTTATTTAAAATGTTCAGTATTATAAAAAAAAACAACACAATTTTATAATGTAAAAAAACAAAAACACTTCACATCTACCAGAAATGTAAAAGCTGGTCACCCATGGTGCAAAGGTGGAGCCCATTTGAGCTCTGACTTATGGAGCTTTCTTTGATAATTGTTTTCCCCCTCTCTGTTCACCCATTTCCTGTCAAGATCACCTTCAAAATAAAGGCTGTTAGTTTAAATGGATATTGATTCTAATCTGACACATTTTACTGTGAATTTCAGTCCCAGGAGACCTTTTAAAACCTGAGCTGAGCTGAACAAAAAAACTGAAGTACCTTGATAAGGTTAGATAAATGATTGGATTGCCAATATTTATAGCTGCAGTGGTTTTCAGAATAAGTTATGGTTAAATGTAAGTTAAAGGTTGTATCTTTAGACATCATGCTGCTCCAATAAAAGCTGAATTCTTTGGAAAGATTTTGCTGTAGCTTTTTCAGTGTTAATCAGAGTGATTTGAGTGAAATCACTGATTTGATCATTTGAATTTCTGTTCATCAGTTTGATATAAGCAGTTGAATATCTGCAGCTTTCTGATTTGGAAGCTGTTTGATTATTCAGTGTCTCTTGGTTTATAGTTAGAAGTCAGCTCTTGAATAACCCTCCATATGCTTTCTGTCTGCATGTCTGTTTACTGATGAAGCAGCTGCTGTGTTAGGACGGGGGGGGGGGGTCCACCCTGAGGTGCAAGTTTCCAGAGTTCGGGCTCGGCCGCATATAAAAACACACTAAGCTCCCAACGATTTGTGTGTTTGCTGTGAAACCATCAGCCTGCTTCCTGGTTCACAGCCTGCTGCCAGGCATGAGTCTGCAAGTTATCCTTTTCCCACTGTTATCCGTGCACTAAAAACGGCTCTCTGCTCCTGCCTGCAGGAGCTCTTAGATTATTTGCTGCTCTTTTTTTCTCCGTCTTAGTTCCTGTTTTTCTTTTCTTGCTTTTATCTCTTTCTAAGATCCAACAATCTCACACCTTTTCTCATATGTGGGCGTTCTAAGTGGGGAAGTGCACAATGGCTTTCTGAAAGCTACAAAAGAAAGCCTCTAATGGACTTTTTTTTCCCATTATGGTGCACCTTTTATCATTGTGTTTTTAACACCAAATGATAATTTCATGCGATAGACTAACATACTGGTGCTCCAATATAAAATGAAAGGAAAAAACAACCAAATTCAGTTTCTAATGTTTCTAATCAGTTTCTAATGTCGAACACCTGGACCCTCTCACAGCCTCCATCCCTCTCCTCTCTCATGCTGACGTCTCAGTGCTGTCTGCTCCCCCCACCCCTCCCCATGTGTCCCTGGTGAATGGAAAAACCTGCCTTGTATTGATCCAACGCAGTTTGACTTGTGCACACAATGTTCTCCACGCAAACTCACTCAGACCATTGTTGCTCTGAAATGTCTCCCCATCTCAGTTACCATGAAGCAGGTGGCCCGCACTGTAGCCAAGGTGGAGCTGTCGGATCACGTGTGCGACGTAGTCTTTGCTCTCTTCGACTGTGACGGTAAGCGGATGACAGCCTCATTACCGTATCCCTCCACTATAGATAATTAGGGACAGCAGATAGACCCCCTTGAGCAGGAAAAGAAAATTACCCAACACACACACACACACACACACACACACACACTCCTTTGTCCTTTTTGCAACTTGTAACAACAGGATTATTTTAATAGGTTTTATGAGATGAACCTGAACTCCTTAATAAACATCCGACCTGTAGGTTCAAGAATGGCTTCAAAAGAACCCATCTGGCTGCATGAAGTAGGATAAAAGCATCACATCATCCATCAATTTAATAGTCATTGAAATCTATTAATGTGCAAATTGTTAGAAAGCCATTTCTCAGGCGTTGTTACTCCAGGGAGCCACAGTTGGAGCACAAATGGAGGAAACATGAAGCAGTGGTTAACTTCCCAGGAGAGGATGGTCGACTATTATTACTACAGAAGAAGCTTTATGACTCATCCAGGAGGTTAAAAAAATAGAATACCTGCAGACCAACTTCCCTCTGTCAAGGTCAAAGCTTTATTAACAGTAAGATAGAGACTGGAGAAAACGGTAAAAAAATAAAAAAAACATTTCTGATCCAAAATAATTCCCAATAACATCTTGATGTGTCCCTAAACTTTTTTGAAAATAATCTGTGGACTGACGAGTTAAAATTGGATCTTTGTGCAGGATGTACATCTCATCATGATCAAAGTAGATAATGTGCTACTGTGATTTTCTACAGCTGCTTTGTTTCTTCAGGTCTTTAACCACTTGCAGTAACTCATGGAGTCATGAAGGCTGCTCTGTAGCAGAAAGTTCATGACCTTAAGCTGAAACCCACTGGGGTTATTGAACGGGGCAATAATCCAAAGCACAGCAGCAGATCCAGCTGTGACTTTAATCCAAAACAAACCAGAAGGAGGATTTTTAACGGCCTTCATTTCAATCTGAAATGATGTGGCAAGACCTTTAACAGACTTTTTATCGTTCGGAAACCCTTTAATTTCTCTATAAACTCCTCTATGGTTATACGAAAGGTATCATAGATGCCTGATGCCAGTTTCTGTCACCAAGGCCGACTTATATTTTGACAACTTTCTGGATTCACTCAGATTCTCTTCCTCTGAGGTTAAATTGTTTGACTGAACAGTTTTGGCAGCCATCTTCGATTTAGACTTATTAGTTTTAGTCCCATTTTAGTCATTACTATATGTGATAGTTTTAGTCCATTTTAGTTGACTAAAACTCAAAAAGGTTTTAATCTAGTTTTAACCACTTTTATGCTGCACTTCATAAAACAGCTAACTTTACAATTCTGATTAACAGCCAGGTTCTTTAACAGACTGACAGCTCTTTCCTAGATAGTACAATTGTTGGAGATGCAACAGTGCCATGCAGTTCATCATTGCTGTTTGGCAGAAAACTTTGATTTATAAAATAAAAAAGAAAAAACTTTTTTTTATGAATTAAGGCCCTACTTTATACAAAAGTCTCTCACGAAAATTGTGAAAATAGCAGATCTAGTTCAACACATGTTGGTTTATATAGCAGACAGACAAGCTATCAAAATGTTCAGTAAAGGAATAGTTTTAGGCATACAAGGTTTCCATCCTAAAGCAAATATTTCCTGATCTACTATGAAATATGGATTAGACTCAGATCAATCAATCTTCTTTACTCCAAAAAAGATCGGGGGCTTCCTCCAAAAATAAACGTTATCCAATTAAATATTGGCTTTGGAAATAATTTAGGGATTCCTTTTGGTAGAAATTAAAGAAGGTTTAGTATCAGCTCTTGTGAGCTGGAAGCAATAAAATTTTGATAGTTAGACAAAAGGATTTTTACACTTGGCAGAGGATGATCAGCCACGTATAGTTTATTAAGTAGCGAGAGCAGAAAGAGCCATACTGCTGAGAGAGAAACATCAGTGTGGAGCACATGCGCAGTCGGAGCTACGCCGCGCACAAAAAAGGCATTTCTGCAAAAGTACAGCTGGAAGAGCAGTTTATCAGAGTTGAGCGCAGTACCACCCTGCAGCTGCTGCCATGGTCCATCTGTGGCAATGCAGAATGTGAACCGCTACACGCCAGGTGGGCTGCATGACCAAACAGGACGCAGCAGCACAGCTGATAATGCTTAGCACATTACAGCACAATGATGCATTTTTAACGTATAATATAACTTATATATAACGTATAATAATTTTATCGTTGAAAATTTCCTCATAAATTTTTAAGTGATGTGAACACAATTCTTTAAAAATCGTTGACAAATAAAATTGAAAAGAATTCCCACTGTATGATACTTCCACCACCATGTTTTACCAAGGCAGTGGTGTTAGTTTTCCTCCATCCAAAGAGAAACATTTTTCCTTTCCCTTCATAAAAATATTCAGCTTTTTAATTGTCTAACTTAAAAGCCTCATAAAATGTTTTGCAGGTTCTGGTTGTAAAATGACAGAGGGGCTGCATATTACTGACAGCACCTCTAGAGGTTAAAAAAAATAGAAGCTCTACCCACTTCCTGTTACTTCCTCTTCCCTCGTTATTTCATCACCTCCCCTCCCTTGTCCATCACCCCTCTCCCCCTCCTCAGGGAACGGAGAGCTTAGCAACAAGGAGTTCATAGCCATCATGAAGCAGCGGCTGATGCGTGGGCTGGAGAAACCCAAAGACATGGGCTTCACCCGCCTGGTGCGTGCCATGTGGAAGTGCGCCCAGGACACCGCCTGGGACTTCGCCACTCTGAAGACGTAATGGACACCCCTTCAGACGTGGAGAGAGATAAAGACGGGGACGCTCCCATTGAGAGAGGATCGACATGAACTCAGTGAAGCTGCAGCTCTGAGGGCCATCATCAGTAATTATTGCATGCTGCTGCCATTAATCCACAGTGACTGAAGCAAACCTGAACAGCTCTCTTCTCTGGTGCCTTTTTAGGCCTGGCATTCTACTTGTATGTTTCACAATACTGCAAAGCTTCTGCTTATTTTTTCTCATATTTTTTTATTTTTTATTTTCAGAGCTGAAAACACTAATATACCGCTTTTTCTTCCTTTGTGAGTTCAGTAATACTTCATTTTTACTGACAGCTTCTCAGTTAAATTTGCATCAAGCAAACTGAGTCCTGCTCCTGTTGTTTTTATATTCCTCACCAGTTTGTCCAATAAAAAAAACAGTGAAATGCTTCTCTGACTCATATGAACCTTTAAAGAAATATCCTATTAAAGATGTTTTAATAAATTCAAAGCCTCATTCTTTTTCTTAGACTGAATTTTAGAGATTAGCTGGATTAATAACCTGCTTAGTCATTAGTTAGATTTAATGAAGAGTTGTATAACATGTTTATGTGAGAGTCTGGGAGTCATAACGAGTCTGGAAAGAAAAGACAAATAAAAGCAATGGATGTTTGCGCAGCAACAGTCAGCAGTTTCTTCTAATTGAAATGGAAAAGGATGGGCAGTCCTCTGCCTCTGCTGCCCATTAAAAGATTGTCCTGCAGCGTCCTCGCTCACACAGACAAAATCGCCGCACCACTGCGCCATCGGCCTGAAGCCTGCAGCCCTGCTCTCCCTCTCTTCTATAACCGGTGGCTGAACTGGTGCTCAGGAGTGATTTCTAGGCAGGAGATTGGGGTCCAGGGCGTCCCATCAGTATTCCTCAGCCGTGTTCTTCCCTGGAGTTTACGTCTGGAATTGCAATCGCATAGAAATCCAAATGTTTTAATTAAAAGAGATTTATCTCTGAAAACAGCCTGCCTTCCTGGTTTGGTAATCTTGAGACTATTTCAGAACCCATCAGTGTAGACTGGAGCTGTGTCCCAGCAACAGACTGATCTCACGGAGCCCAGCTTGTATATGTAAATGGATCACATTCTTATTTTTTAGGAGGTTTAAACAATCATAAAAACTGTTTTTGATATTTGAAGATTAATTTGTACTGGAATATAACCAAGCCTCATCAAGCCACTTTGGGCCTATTAATAAACCATGATGTTACAGCTGCAAACTTTAAGGATTTTTGATCATTTGTATTCAAGTCCAGTTGCTCCAGTGCCCTTAAATAACCAATTACCCTCAGCTGCCACCTAATTGATAGAGTCCACATGTGTAATGTAATCTCCAGCTGTTCTAAGTTTATCCAGCTGTTTTTTTTTTTTTTTTTACAGGAACCTTTATTGACAAAAGTTGTACAAATAAAATTTTTTATAGAAAACAGCAGTAATGTGCTCTGATAAAGAAGCCATAAAGAAAAACGATAAAAACACATTACTCTTTAAAAAAAAATGTTAAAAAATGTGCCTTTTTTTAGGAGTTACTTGGCGAGCTCATGCATGAAAACGGAGAAGTTATGGAATATTTACATTTATTTATGTGAAATTTGTGATAAAGAATCAATAGATTTGCAATAAAGATAATGCAAATATTTCCATCCATGAAAAAAATACAAGATTATACTTCTACAGTCAACTACAATGTTTCTCATTTTACACACTACCTGTTATTTTAAAGGGCTGCAAAGGACTTGAGACTGATATACATGCATATTCATGCCACACTTTTCAGATTTAACTATTTCTATAAGCTCTACAGTACTGCCTTCATATATCAGAGTAAAATCTTTCTAGAATGTGCTGAAGTTTGTTTGTAGTGTGGTATAATAAGGGAACTAAATCATTCCTAAAAAGTAGAGAACTTCAGTAACATTAAGCAGAATGTGGTTCTTACCTTTTCTTGGCTGATCTGGTTCTATGAATACAAAACTTCTTCAATAAAGGTAAGAAAAATGTTCTTTTCTGATCAACTACAACCACTGTCGGAAACAACCAATATCTGACATCTAACACTTAAAATGTTCCGCTCACATGCTTTCTGTGGGCAGTGAGTGACAGAATCTGCCAACATAAATGTGGATTTTTTTCCCCCTCTGTTATGCTGTAAAGCACTAAAGCTGCACTCTAAAAGAACCAACCCAGAGTTTTCATCACAGCAGGCTGTAGAATTTGACGAGCTGATGCTTACATGAAGCTGATGGACACTGCAGACAGAACAGTTTTTTTGTTTTTTTAAAGTGATCTGAAATATGACATTAAATCTTTATTCAAGCTTGAGAGGAATGCAACTAAGGGGCTGATATTCTGACTGACAGCTCCGGTGAGTTTAAGGGTTCTGAGACCGTTTCATGGGATTATATTCCAACTATGTGAGCTGAACGTTAAATTGTAGCTGGTTTTTCAAGCACTATCCTCACACATCTTGACAGGCTGTTTAGTGAAGCCCAGAGCAGAGAGTTATGCAGCCAGGACACACAAACCCACTGAGAGCTGCTCCACATCATCAAGTGACTGTTTGCACACTGGACTCTGTTCCACATTTACACAGAGGTGCTTTACTGTCCTCTGGAGGCTCTGAGGGGGAAAAAACCCAAACAGTTCTATCACCTATTTAATACCTCATTTATTTTATACATTCTCTATTAAACCTGTTGGTTCTTCTTAAAGTGCAGTGGTGTCCAAAGTGTCCAGATACATGTTAATAGAATTATAAGGTTAAATATGTTAAAGATAAAGACCAGTGAAAAACCTTATATAGGCAATTTAAAGTTAATAACAAAGCAATTTTATTTTTGTTTTTAAATGACCGGAACATACAGAGACACCACATATCAAACTTTCCTATTCAAAAGGGAAAATGATATCATTTTCTTGTCGATAAAACACTAAAATGAAAATATATATATATATTAAAATAAAAACCTGAACATGTTAAGCCATTACTAGCAAGTTTTCTTTGTCTATTTGAGACATATTGTATCCAAAGGTATTTATTGAGTATCTTTCTACAGCTGTCAGACTGCTCCGCTGGTTTCCTTCAAATATTGCATTCTTAGTTCACTGTTCTGTAGTTTAAAAATAAGAGAGAAAAAAAGGAGCTATAATTTTGAGGCCCCTGAGTACTTTTAAGATTTTTGCCCCCCATGGTAAACGGTTTGGAATCCACAGACCAACACAAAGTGCTTCTGGAGTGGGAAAAAGGTATTCAACTAGGTAGTTGAATTAAATAAAGAGAATCATTTCATTTTCTTTGCAAAGAGAGAACAAAATAGCATAATGTTCAGCCCTGCTTTGGATAGACAAAGTTTATCTATATCACCAATTTAAACCCTGCAGAAAGGCCGTGGAGGTCTCCACATCCCATTACTAAAATAAAATTACAGTTGAAGAAATTAGTAAAATGGAATGAAGATAAACCCTGAGAAATAGTCTAGCTTTTTATGAGAACAATTATTTTCATCCCAAACACTCCCTAGGAAAAACAACTCCTCTCCCTTAAACACTTTGTAGCCTTGCAGCTGAGAAATTAATGAACGAAACTCAGCACCCATAAATCAATATATGTAAAAGGGAATTAATAGATTAATTTTTCACAGGGTCATTATTTCAAAATAAAAGGAAATTTATTCTAAGATTAAAAATCTTTGGTTTCTGTTGCAACTACAATTCATTAACAAATATTTCTCTGCCAGTCTTTGAGGTAGAGACATATATTTATCAAAACACGTTAAATTTAACTAAACTGAGAATATCTTTGAATATCAATTTGTGTGTCAGAGATTTTCGAACAGACTTTGACTAGGCTGTTGTTGAAAATTTAGCTCTATCGTCCTGCTGAAGGGACAATAGTGTGAACCCACACCAGCATCAAGTGTTTTCCACTAGATTTAGTCTCATCCATCCTCTCACCCTCTCCAAGCCTAGTTAAAAAAAAAATCCCACATCATAATACTGCCATCATTATGCTTTACCATGTACCTGGTCTTCTCAGGAGGGTGATGAGGTACTTTTGAGTACTTTGAAAAATTTACTTCTAGGACTTTCATTGTATTTATACTAGTGTTTATTTTTTTCCCCAACTGTCCAAAAGTCTTTCAGATTACTTCTAGTTGTAGATCTCCATTCTCAGATGAACTGCAAACTCTTGTGGGTGAGGTTATGACACCTCAACGTTTTCTTCTATGCTTCTTTTGTCACTGTACTTCAACAAACTTCTGCTTAAACAGAATGCAGAACAATCTGGTGCCTACAATAAATTGAACTTGTAAATTTTCCAGAGACATCTAAGAGCATGAACAAAAGAAAAGCATCATTTTTATTGGTACCACTGTCAACTCTCGGTCTATAGCTCTGCTCCATCCTGTGTTGATCTTTTTCAACATACGCATAAATATTTGTAAAATTTTGAGCAGTACAGACAATTTAGCAGGGAGTAACAATAATCCCGTGACACCAACATTTATTCTAGGGTTTTATTTAAAGATAGAATAAAAATTCGTGGTACGTACATTCTCATACAGTACATGGAAACTGAAACAAATATGGCTCCATTATCACTGATGAACAGAACAGGGAGGGGTTAACATGGGCGTCCTTGCATCAAAACAGGATCAAAGCAAATTTTCCTTTAGAAAATATGGAGCAGACGTCAATGGTCCTGATAATCCAAATGGAATAAAACTTGACTATAAATACCTTATAAAACTTTAATGTTTACTGTGATTGTAAGAGAAAAAAAAGCCCAAATATTCCCCTCTCAAACTCAGAAATAAAATTGAACGCTACCTCAGATCCATTTTAAACAAAGAGGAAGAAAAAAAAAAAAAGATCATTACAGTCTTTTCTCCAAACAATGAGTTTGTTAGGTTGGATGGCTGTCATTCACCACGAGCTAACTGACAAATTAACCTACATAAAGAAAATGACGGGATGTTTACAGGATGAAGGGACAGGTTAATTAACCAGAGATGACAAACATTGGCTCCATTTTATCAACTGGTGGCCTGCAGCCACCTAGTGGCCATAAGTAGTAACATCACACAAATGAACCGTGCAGTCTTGATGACACAGCATGGAACATCTGCATCATTGCTAAGATTTCCATCACCTTAAATCTGATCAAATGTTGCCTAAAGGTAGGAAAATAAATCAAAGTGCCAGCTAGACTCCTCGCTCAGGTGAAGCGCCTCAGACGTGGCGGTGACAGATGGTTCCTAGGAGGACCAAATCACAGTCCTGTTCACAGTTTCACTGGGATCAGGAGGGGATCAGTCACTTTCAAACTTGATAGAGTTGATTGTGGTGGAAATGGCTCCGCCCCGGTAGCTCCCTCTCTTCTTTTTCGTCTTTTCGTGGCGGAAGGACTTTCCTTTGGTGAACTTTAGCGTCTCGTTAGCTTTCTGTCCCCAGTCTCCGTTGGCTCCACGCTGAAAGAAAAAGGGAACATTAAAATATTGGAAACCCCTTCAGCTGAATATTAAAGGTTGCTGGTATAAGAGGAAACTCACCTTAGCTTCAAATGAGTTATCTGCCAGTCGGGGATCAACCTCTACGTGCTCCTCCACTATTCTACGGAAGGGTACGTTGGACTGCAACAAAATTAGAGCCATCAGCCTCTCCTCAGCAAACTATCTGAATTTAGCCGCCATAGCTTTAACAGATCTTACCTTCTTATTGGCTTTTGGGAAAGTCTGTGGCGTTGTGGTCACTTTCTTGTTTTTTGGAGTATTTTTATCATCTTCGCTCTCTGATGACTCTTCACTGCGCTTTCTCTTTCCATTTGTATCTGCAGAAGTTAAAAGACCTCAGTCTCATTTTCACATTCAGAGACAACAGTTTATGGTAGCATGTGTAAAATTATCAACCATCTGTGTGTCAAGACAGGTCTGTGATTTTAATGGGACACCATGGCAAAGTCTAAAGTTAAAATGATGGATCTGAACCCCTTTTAGACCGTGTGGAACTCACTGTTAGCTGTGGGTGTGTTGGGTGCAGTGGTTGCTTTACGTGGAGCTTCCTCCTCCTCCTCCGATGAACTGTCTGATGAGCTGCTGCTCTCTTTGCTTTTAGCTGCTGGGGTCGTCTTGCTCTTTGCTGCTGCAGGTTTAACTTTGCTGGCTTCCTCCTCTTCAGAGCTGCTCTCACTGGATGAGGACTCGGCAGGCTTACCTGCCACCTTTGCTGCTGTTGTGCTCTTAGGAGTTGCTGCTTTGCCGTTGGAGACTGCAGGTTTAGCAGGCGGGGCCTCATCTTCAGAGTCAGAGCTATCTGAGGAGTCAGAGCTGCTCTCCTTTGCTTTTTTTCCTGCAGCAGCTTTGCTTGAACCTTTAGCTGCTGGGCTCGGTTTCTTGGCTGCAGGCTTGGCTGCTTCATCCTCTGAGCTCTCAGATTCAGAGCTGCTTTTTGTTTTAGCAGGTGTAGCAGCCTTTGAGGCTCCAGCCACTTTAGCTGCAGCCTTTGAAGCTGGAGTAATGACTGCAGATTTGGGTTTGGCTGCCTCCTCGTCTTCAGAAGATGAATCAGAGTCAGAACTGCTCTCTGATGCTGCTGCAGGTTTTGCTGCAGTTTTAACAGGCTTTGAGGCTGGAGTAGTAGCCTTTGCTGTGGGTGTGGCAGGCTTTGAAGATGGGGTCGCTGCTTTAGTGACTGCAGGTTTGGGTTTGGCTGCCTCCTCGTCTTCAGAAGAAGAATCAGAGTCAGAACTGCTCTCTGATGCTGCTGCAGGCTTTGCTGCAGTTTTAACAGGCTTTGAGGCTGGAGTAGAAGCCTTCGCTGTGGGTGTGGCAGGCTTTGACGCAGGGGTAGCCGCTTTAGTTACCGGTTTGGGTTTGACTGCTGGTTCATCTTCAGAATCAGAGTCAGAACTGCTCTCTGATGCTGCAGGTTTTGCAGCAGCTGGCTTTGATGATCCAGCTGCTGTTTTAGCTGCAGCCTTTGAAGCTGGAGTAGCTGCTTTAGTCACTGCAGGTTTGGGTTTGGCTGCTTCTTCTTCAGAAGATGAATCAGAGTCAGAACTGCTCTCCGCTGCAGCTGCAGGTTTCACTGCAGTTTTAACAGGCTTTGAGGCTGGAGTATCTTTTCCTGCTGTTGGCTTTGACTTGGTTTGCTCTTCT
This sequence comes from Cyprinodon variegatus, assembly GCF_000732505.1. NCBI lineage: Eukaryota > Metazoa > Chordata > Actinopteri > Cyprinodontiformes > Cyprinodontidae > Cyprinodon > Cyprinodon variegatus. Next base: position 125,647 of record NW_015151859.1, read on the forward strand.
TCGTCTTCTGACGACGAGTCAGAGGCTGAGCTGCTCTCTGCCGCAGCAGAAGCCTTCGCTGCAGATTTTGAAGCCGGCGTAGCCACTTTAGGGGTTGTTGGTTTGGTTTTTGCAGGCTCTTCATCTTCAGAGGAGTCCGAGTCTGAGCTGCTCTCTGCCGCAGCAGAGGCCTTCGCTGCAGATTTTGAAGCCGGCGTAGCCACTTTAGGGGTTGTTGGTTTGGTTTTTGCAGGCTCTTCATCTTCAGAGGAGTCCGAGTCTGAGCTGCTCTCTGCTGCCTTGGCTGGAAGTTTAGAAGCAGCAGTGGCGGCTTTTGGAGTCGCAGCTTTAGTGGGTGGTTTTGGTGGAGCCTCATCTTCAGAGCTGCTTTCTGCAAAGATAACACACAGCTACCATTTAAAAACATTAGCAAGACTAGAATTAGCATAAAGAATGCATGACAACAACCTGAGGGCAACAAAATTAGAAATGATATGAAATGATTCTTTTTAGTGTTCCTCACCGGAGCTGGAGGTCTCATCTTTTTTTGTAGTGACAGTTTTTGCAGGAACAACTTTGGCTACTGGTTTTTTAACCGTCTTCTGTTCCTCCTCTGAGCTGGAGTCCTCTGAGGAGGAGGAGTCCTCCTCCTTAGCGGGAGTAACTGGTGCAGAGGTTTTAGCAGGTGCAGGCTTGGCAGGAGGCACCTTTGCTGCAGCTTTTTTCTTCACCTGCTGCTCTTCCTCTGAGCTCGAGTCCTCCTCAGAGTCCTCTGTTGTAGCCGGAGCAGCTTTAGCCGGAGTAGCTTTAACCGGAGTAGCCTTAGCCGGAGTAGCCTTAGCCGGAGTAGCCTTAGCCGGAGTAGCTTTAGCCGGAGTAGCTTTAGCCACAGGCTTCTTTGGTTCATCGTCCTCAGAACTTGAATCTAAGACAGGAATAACACTGGAGTTTGTCATTTCACGCGTTTTTTTTAGGTTCATAGCAAAAGTATAATCAGGTCCAGGCTTACCAGAGCTCTCCGAGCTGGATTCTTCCTTTTTTGCCTGAGGTTTGGTCGATGCAGGTTTTGCACTGGTCTTCTTTACAGGAGCAGGTTTTGCTGTAACGTTTACAGTGCTTTTAGTTAAGGTGTTAAATGTTTTGAAAAGCCAGGCTAAACAAATTGGGAACCTCTTACCAGCCACCTTCTTTTCCTCATCACTGCTGTCGTCGCTGCTGTCTGAGGACTCACTGGCCTTGGCTTTGCTGGCGGCCGCTGCAGCAGGAGCCTTATGGATGGAAGCAGGAGGAGGGACGGCGCTGTATGCCCCTAATACACAGGAGGACATTTGGACTATAATGTTACTATTGCAACATAGAGGTCCCTAAACCAATGAGGTTTTCTTATTCTTGTGTTAGGCACTTCTGGGCAGAGCCTTTTTCTCACATCATGCCTGATAACAGTTGTGTAATTGGTCAGGATTTGGATAAGTGTCATTAAGCGGGAAATGCAAAGAGGAATCTCTGCTTTTCACTTGGGAAATTCTCTGCTTTGATTTCAGCAAAATAAATCTGTACAGTGATCCGTTATGTAATAATTAGAATTAGAGCTGTATTTCTAATATTGTGATATCAAACTGTAAATTTTCCTTTTATGGTTATCATAAGGTTAGAATTTCATACAGACCAAGAAGAAGAAACTTCCCAGAAAGTAGGAAATTTCTAATTGTTTTTTTGTTGATGTGGTTCTGCTTAACATAATGATCCCGTTTGATTAACTTTGAATTCAGCAGAATGTAACCTGAGAGATTCTATCAGATGGATTAATGCAACTGAACAGCATTTTTTTTTTTTACAATAAGTGAGCAGAATAAAATATTTCATAGAGTTCTTAGGAGGCTTAAATTATTACTTTAATTTCTCAGTATTTAACCAAGTAAAAAAAACAAACCTGCTTTGGGTTTCTTGCTTGGCGGAGCTTCATCCTCAGATGAAGATGAGTCTTCACTGCTGGATTCAGCAGGAGCTGCAGCCTTCTTTACTGGAGTAGGCTTAGCGGGAGCCTTACAGAACACAAAATAAGCCATTAGTACATTTTCAACACATTTATACACTGATGCTGGGGGAACCTTTTCCTGTTTACCTTTGCTGGTGGCTCATCTTCAGAATCAGAAGAGCTATCTTCACTGCTGCTCTCCTGCTTCTTCTGAGCTGCCCCTTTAGCAGAAACCGCTGCTTTGGCTGCAGTCACACCTTCTGTTATCAAAAACAGAGCACATTTTAACTGGTTTCCACTCTCGTGATCGTAACTCATAATGGCCTCGGACTTACTGGCAGCAGGAGCTTTGGTAGGCTGCTCATCTTCAGAGTCCGACTCTTCGCTGCTGGAGCTGCTGTCCTTCTTCCTCGTGCTGCCAGCAGCTGCAGCAGCAGCCTTAACAGGAGCCTACAGACACCAACCTTCATTTTAGGAACTTGGTGAAATTTAAAGTCTTTAACTGATTGATTTCAGTATAAGGATTTTGCCCACCTTTGCAGGAGTCTTCTCCTCCTCAGAGTCGCTTGAGTCCTCACTGCTAGAGCTTTCTGCACTGGGTCTGGCTTTCTTGGCTGATGGCCCATTAACAGACCCCGGATCATTAGGAGCTGCTTTTCGTTTCTTGGCTTCAGGAGACCTTGTCAATGAAAATGAAATTAACGCTAAGAACTAGATTACCTACAATCAGCTCTTGAAAGTACACTCTCTCACACCTGATCACAATTCAAAAAAAGCATTAGAAGCACAAAGGATTTCAACTTATCTACAATTATTAACGATGAAGTAATAGTTCTCACTAAAAGGATTGAGATATTCCAAATCAGCTTTTTCACCTCTCTCCCTTTAGAGGTGGTTCAGGAAACTTTTTTGTAAATAACACTTTCTAAATCTTGTTAAAAGTAGAAATGGCCTCTCCTTGTTTCCTCTTCGTCTGATTGAGCCTCCAGTCATGCTGTCATGCAGTCAGCAGTAATAAACTTGTTGGAGGACATTTGTTGCATCAAATTAAATAAACATCCATTAAACCCAACGTTCAGACATCTACATAAAACAGGGGAACAGGAAAATGCTTTAATTTGAATCCTGTTAGTTTTAAAGACGACTCAGCTGATGAAACCCAAAAATTTAAAACGATTGGAACGTCACTGAAGACTGATAAATATCCATCAACTGAGAACCAGAGATCCACTGATCCAATACATATACACACACCAGTATTGAAGAACATACTAGATCAGATGTTGGAGGAAATGGGCCTGATCCATAGAAGCAGTTGGTCCTTTTTTAATTAGACATTTAAGTTTTGTTAAAAATATAATAATTGGTAGAAAGGTTTAACCCTTTCTAGGCATCCATCTTTGATTTAATAAATACAATCTGTTCGAACCCTTATAATTGCACATTTGTTTTAGGGGGGGGGGGCTTCTTTCTGTTAAGATAATTTGCTGTTTTGATCGTTTCATTTTCTGAACTGTCTTTAGGCATATACAAGAGTACATATGCTTGCTTATTGAAGGAAGTTTATGGCATACTTAAAAAAATAAACTATCAGAATTGGAAGTGGGAAAAAGTGGATTCTACAGAGAAGTATATCCATGCTCTCTGCAGTATATGCACTGAATGCTTGAACTAATGCATGCATTTTCACGCATGCATTAGTTCAGGTATAACAGGAACTGTTTGGTAAATAATGAAACTCTGACCCTTGGCTACTGTCCACACCTTTCAATAACCCCTGAAAAGACTTGGCTTCACATTATTCTTAAGCTGTTGATATCCTGCCTTCGCTTACATTATACTGTACTTTTTCCTTCCACTGAACTTTCAATGATTTGACACAGATAGGCAAACAGTGTGTTAAATAACCTGATGAACTACTGTCAGGTAAGTCATTTTAGCCTTAATTGTACAACATGCCCTCAATATACCATATTTATATTTTGATGGGTTTACAGCAATATTCATCAAAATGTAACAAATACATATGCTCTGTGTAAAGAGAATGTATCAGTTTGTGGACACACTTATGCTTGTTGTGATACATAGACGATAAGATTACCAGAAAGTATACAAAGCATAAACAAGATCAGAAATCTAATTCAGGGATTATCAAAAAATACATGTAGAAAAAAAAAGATAAAAAAGAATGAACCAGCACCTTTCTTTATTATTTGATAAACATAACATAGAGCCTGGTGTGACTGTTTCATCTAAGGTTTAGTTTTAATTCAGAGAGTAAATAAAAATGAAAGACAGCTTACTTCACCCAGAAGCTGTAGATGTTGACGAGACTTTCTTCATTTTGATCTTGTGGATTCTGCAAAAAAGGAAAACAGAAGTTACTGATTACAAAGAAGGCTTTTAGTTTGATTTAATATCTATATTATATAATCTATCTTTATATAGTATCTACGCGTTTTTGTCAATTATAATCCACCCTGCAGCTACAACACATTCAACATTGCTGCACGTGCTTATATCGCCGGGCCCCCCCGCACGTTACCTGAGCGTTAACAGTTAATATGATGCTGTAGAAAACAAACAGCGAGTCAGTGGTTACGAGTCAGTACTTACAACTTTAGTCTGCTTTAGGAACTCCTGAGCTGCCTTGGTGAACTTGTTCTCCAACAGGAACGAATAAACACATTTATAAAGATCACTCGGTACTGAGTTTGGCTCCGCCATCTTTACCACGCTCCTTGTAGACAGAAAGGAAGTGACGCAGTCACGGACACCTCATGACGACAAACAGACGATTACATGAAGAGATGGCTGCCTCCGTTTTAAAAAAATAAAGCACAAAAAATTTGAAAAAATATGAAGAATTCGTACTGGTAATGTGATATTAAATTACATATTAGGAGTTCTCCCGATTTTTTATTTAGTAGTATTCGTGCGTCGTGAAGTGTTTTATTTGAAATGTTTCTACAATTGTTTTAATTTTATTCCCAGCAGAGTGAGACCTCTGCCTTTTATTTCCGAAATTTACATATAACAAAAGATTGAACATTATATATATATATATATATTTTTATTCCCAGCAGAGTGAGACCTCTGCCTTTTATTTCTGAAATTTATATCTATATATATTTAAATGACATGATAACAAGTGTAATATTGCATTGACGTTACATTTCTAAACCAGCTTTTATTTATATAACATAGTTATTTTTATAAAGTCGTTCCAAGTTGTGCGCATGCGCGTCACAAAAGTGCTTCCGTGTCCCTCGTGTCATAACATGGTGGCCTCCACTGCTTTGACACTAGCTTGTTGTTGAAGGGTTTATAGCTGTGGAATAAGGGGCCATTTGCTGTAAGCATGCCTCGCTACGAGTTAGCGCTGATCTTGAAGGCAATGCAGCGACCGGAGACTGCGGCTGCCCTCCGGCGGACCGTGGAGACCCTGATGGAGCGGGGTGCGGTGGTGAGAGACCTGGAGAACCTGGGAGAGAGGCTCCTGCCTTACAAGATGACCAAACACAATCAGAGGCACAGTAGAGGGACTTACTTTTTGGTGGATTTTTATGCTGCTCCGAGTATCCTTGACGGCTTGCTGGACCACCTGCACCGTGACGTGGACGTGGTGAGACCTGCAGTCCTGAAGAAGGACGAGCAGGGGCCCAAAAGCAGCTGCTGTGGCCCCTCCAAATAGTGTAAGAAGTGGCTTCATGTCTACAATAATATACATTATTAAGTGACACATGAAATATAAAATAATCTATAATATACATAATAAATTGGCACATAAAAAGATATACTGCCATCTTTCTCTTTATATATATGTATA